>NC_022020.1:13552499-13571867 GCF_000317375.1 Microtus ochrogaster | reverse complement strand
GAGAGAGAGAGAGAGAGAGAGAGAGAGAGAGAGACGGGAATAGTAATAGTACAACAAGGGAAAGAGGAGGTAGGCAAGCCCGCCTTTTTAAAAGGGAAGGTAGCAAATGTGCACAGGAGCTGCTCTTAGTATCTGCAGTGAAGACCTAAGCCTAAGTAAGGGCAGGCCAGTGCAGGTGCCTGAATGCTAACAATGTGCAGACAGCTTTCATTTTGTGAAAGCACCAAGCACCTTCAGATTCTGATAATTACGAGTTTCTTGCACAGATCCACAACTTTGAATAGACCAGCGTTTTCACCTTGGCTTTCATACTTACTCTCTGGAAGAATGGAGGATTTTCTTTAAGTTGGGGCTCTTAGTCACTTTGTTTGGCCACACTTTCTGTCATGAGGGTCTTGAAGCTACTGAAATATCTGAATACAGTCCAAGCCCAAGGTGAAACCATTTACTTGAAGTGGCTTTGACCTTCTTTTCGTTCAAAATGTACCGAGAGTTTCCTGAAGAAAAACAAAACAAATGCCCCCTTTGCCAACCTTCTTAACCCTAAGATTTAAACTTTGTTGATACAAACTTTAATTTCCTGGGAAACCTCTCGCACTTTCTTTGGTCCCCATTTAACTGAGGCTTTGCTGTCAGGAGCCACTTCAGGCTTCTCCTTTCTCACGGCTCACAGGGCCTGGAGGTGGAAATCTTGAGACAGAAAAACTTAAAGTTAACTAAGACGTTGTATGCTGACCTTGGAGATTCCAGCTTCAGAAGGCACCTCAGAGTGTCTTCTTTGTTTGCTGCTTATCGCTAACAGCAGGTGCTCTAGCCACTGACCTTGCAACTGCCCCGCTTAGCTGCCTAACTACTGAGCCCCTCCTTTCCTTCTCCTGTTTCCCCCTTCCTCAGTTCCCCGCTGCCTGAGCTCCTCACTGAGGAGTATATAAGATGTAAAACTTGCTTCAATAAAGGGGATGCCTTGACAAGGAATACTGTTTGGCGTCTGTTTCTCTCTCTCCCCCCATGTCTTTCAGATAGTGCCTCTTCAGATCCTGGAATAATTTAGGACTTGCTGGGTGGGTCACTTTGCCCCTTTCCCTTCCCAGCATCCCTATCTTCCTTCTTTCCATCATAATATTGGCTTACCAGCCTATAACCAAGATGTGATTTGTAGCTCCTCAAAAACCATTAATAAAGCTGGGCGATGGTGGTGCATGCCTTTAATCCCAGCACTCAGGAGGCGGAGGCAGGGATCTCTGTGAATTCAAGGTCAGCCTGGGTTAGAGCTAGTTCCAGGATAAGGTCCCAAAGCTACAGAGAAATCCTGTCTCAAAAAACATAAAACAAAACAAAACAAAACAAAAAACATGAAGGAAAAGGGGATGCTAGAGTGATTTCTAGGAAAGCCAATACGCAGGTATCTCTGTGTAATTGAGAGGCCTCCTTTTTTCCACCACATACTTTATTAGCACAAATTAATAGTGCAAAATAGTGGATCACTGCGGCACTTAGAGGGATGTGAGCCTTTCGTCACATTCACCTCCCATCATCACTTCTCTCCGCCTCCCTTCCCAGTCCAGCTTCATTCTTGCTAATGGTTTGGCTTCTACATTCATGTCCTTTTGCCTGCTGGATTCTACATGTGAGAGAAAGTATGCAGTCCTGGTCTGACCCAGGCCTTTATCACCAAACATGGTGATTTCTCTTCATTCTTCTGCAAATGACATGGTTTCACTGTTATTTATGACTGGATAATCCTACATGTGACCATATAACATAATTTATTTACCCAGTCTTCCATTTTCCTAAAATTTCCGTGACCCTGCTGTTGTGATGCAATATGAATGTGTATACAGGTATCTCTGTTAAAGAATGACTTTCATTTCCTTGGATATATACCCAAGTGATTCTTCATTTTTGTTTATTAAGAAACTGTTGATTTTTATTTATTCATTTTGATGATAATTTGGTAGAATTCCTTCAGCAGATCTAAAAATATTTTGGTGGTATTTTTAGTATCTTGCAATTAAATAGGCTCGTGTTGTTTAGGTAAATTAACTTCTTCATTACTCATTTGTATCCGTTTTACTTATTTTTCTTGCCTTATCTCACTAGCTACAATTTCTAGTTCTGGGACTAGAGAGGTGTACCGGTGAATAAAAGTACATACTGAGTTTGGTTTCCAGCATTCTGTTAGGCAGCTCACAACTGCCAGTAACTCCAGCTCCAGGGATCCAACACCTTCTTTTTCCCTCCGTGAGCACCTGCACTTGCAGAGCATACCCGTCCCACCCTGTGTGTACACATAATTTTTAAAAATGCTTATATTTTATTGAATAAGATTTTAAGTAATTATCTCTCTTTCCCTTTTCACCTTTCTGTTCACCCTTCTGTGTTCTGTCTCCACTTCTTGGCTGGTACATTCATTTCTATGCTGGGACTCTTGGAGGCCATGTGTATCCTGTTCTAAATGTCTGCATGTTCTATGTATCACTCACTTTGCTGAGAAGCTGTTTTCTGATGGTTTCACTTCCGAGGGGCAGAGAAGCCAGTATATATTTCTGATCCTCCATCTTGTCTGTGCCCTTTCCTTCTCTCTATGTTGCATCTTTATTTTCTCCTGGTTTTATGTTTTCATTATGAATATTTTGCTAGACTTCCTTCTTCATCTGCTATCTTATTATTTTTCTACTAAATCTGTGCTATCTTTTGCAACCTTTCCTGACTTCAGACTCCCTGTTTGGAAGTATTTTATCTTTCCCATATACAGGTCAACGTGCCCATAGCTCAGCTCTGTCTGTATAGAAAGTGGCTGTTTCCACTCTGTTTTGTGTCTCACTTAAGGATCTCAGGAAGTACTAGTAGTTATCTAATACCAGCTATGTGAGACTATTTGTCCACTCATTTGATCTTATCAGACTTTCCTGTTGATATTTTGTAGGCAAGAGGAAAACAGTGTTTTGAAGCCTTACTCAAGCAGCAGAGGAAGCGATACATTTATAGCTATGTGTTTAAGTTACAGCTTTTCTAAAGCCTAAAGGAGAAGTGAACTGCACAGCATGTGTTAAAAATGAGTTTGGGAGGAATGTTTTAGACATAACAACATGTTTATGTGTTGGGGTGAGGATGAGAATAATTCAAACATATCAGTTGTTGAAAAAAGAACCATCAGGTAGAGGTGAGGTGGCAGTAATGACAAAAATCTCATGGAGGTTCCTTAGTCCACTCATGCTCCTATGAGAGAATTCCATAGTCTGGATGTTTGAAAAATAAAATAAAAACAAATTCTCGCTTTTTGTAAGTTGAAAATCCACTATCACAGTGCTGGTATTTTGTGTCTGGTAAGGGCTGTGTGTCTTCTGGAGGGAGAGGACACTGTGTTATCATGTGATAGACAGAATGGAATGTGGAGAAAGATTGTTGACCTATGAAAAGTTTCATGAGAAGAAAATGTAATTCTTTTTAAAGCAGAAGAGTCCCACTGACCTCATGCCCTCTCAATGCCCATTGGTAAATGTCTCCCCTTTGGAGGCATTCTATCAAAGCATTGTGCATAGGGAAAGGCGGGTTAGCTCTAAAGGAAAGAACTGAAGAAGTGAGAAGAGGAAGTGGGTGTGGTAGGGGAGGAAATGGACAGGGGATGACTTTTGAGGACTTTGCGGAGCTCAACAATTTTGGATTTCTTCCGATGTGCAATGGGGAGGCAGAGGATGTTTCTAAGAAGGGTCGTGGGAATTGTTCCAGCCTTTTCAAAGAGCATCTGGCTTTAGGGTGGAGTTTGAGAAAGGTGAGAATTTGGACATGGAGAAGTGAAGTATGATGGAGCTTTTCCATGGATGTCAGAGAGGGACGTGGAGGGGGCGGTGAGGAACAGACAGGTGGTATTTTCAGTGATCTTTCTTCCTTGTCACCCACTGGTGTGTCCTCATCTCATTTCTGTCCTTAGAGGACTCTGTGCCATATGGAGCTTTCTACATCCCAGATCCCTGCCACAGAATCGAATGGTTATAATTTCTAATCTCTCAGGGCTCTCTCAATGGTAATCACACAATGTATACTACATGGAAAAAGCGGTAGAGGACAATAGTGAAGAATATGGGCTACAGAATTAAACAGCCTGGACTCATTCCTGACACGTGCCAGTTATGTTAGCAGACAATCGTGGTGATTGGAATGACAGAGTACTCCAGGGTACCCCTCTACAAACAAACATAGCAGTGTGACCACCTGGAAGGGGCTCCGATGTCTACACCCAACTTACCATCAACATGCAGAATCCGAGTAAGGGGAGAGCCATGCCTAGAGTGGGGGGTGGGAGCGTTGTCTTCAAACTTCCTGCCCTGGTGAATTTTTTGTTTAAGAAAACATTTTCTATTCCATAATTTTTGTTTCTTTGAGATTACTTTCCTGTTAGCAATAGAAAAGAAAATGGAGAAGGAATGTTCAGTCATGAAGGGAAGATAAAATGACAAATAATAATAATAAAACAAGGAAATCTTGGCCATGTGCTTTGTGGTGGTCTTCATGTTCTGCTAATTCGCAATGAAGCTGCAGTTCTTCAGTTTCTGTCCTGACATCTGACAGTCTGCTGTTCTAGTCAAGGAATCTCTCATTTTACATTCAGTTATCAAGGCTTGTCTGTATCAACTGAATAAATCAGTGAATTAATCCTCAATAAAGCTTTATCTTTAAAAATGATTATTACTTTATATCTAAATATTTTTTCATTGATTTTTCCCAATGAGTATATATATTATATATATATATACACATCACTCATGCATGCGTGCCTGTGCATACACACACACATACACACATATATTATCGATTTAAATGTAATTCCATTCAGATTTTGTGTATTCTTGTCCCTGTATAACCCAGGCTTGAAAGGAGCTCACCATGTGGTGCTGATATGGACCTGTGCCACTGAGGTTGGCCCATCTGTGTGATATTTAGGGAAGATTGGATATAAAGAATCTCCAATATAAAAGCTATTCTTACCATCTTTCAAACAGAATTAAAATATTATTCATAAAGTTAAAAGCTGGCACAGCATTAACATGCAATTGCTTTAAAGAATTCATGCAAATAAGGAAACGATCAATTAAAAACTGGCAACAGACAAGGAGGAATTGGAAGGCAAGGTCTGTGCCAATTGTACAGATAATTGCCGATCTTCACCTCAACTTCAACTCATCGGAGAAGGCAAGGTGAAGTCAACACTATCGCACTGGAGAATGACAGAATGATTGAATGACAGTATTGTTCCCATTGGAGAATGGCAGAATGATTGACAGCCCATGTGTTGAAGGGAATGTTGAACAAGGAGGATGTACAATTACTGTTACAGGGACAGTAAACTGATATGGCTACTTGAACAAACTCCTCAACATCATGCATAAAAGTTAAATACAGGGCTGAGAGATGCTCAGGAGTTAAAAGTACTTGCTACTCTTACAAAGGACCTGGATCCAGTTCCCAGTATCGACGTAGCAGCACACAACTGCCTACAACTCAAGTTCCAGGGGATCGGGTATTCTCTTCCGGCCTCCACATTCTCCTGCAGGCATGTGCTATGCATCAACTCACACAGGCACACACTCATACACAGTAAAAATAATCTTTAGAAGATTTATTATGAATAAGAGGGGATGAAGAAAACCGGAACACAAGGCCCTCTAATCAACATGATCAAAGCTCATATGAATTCACAGAGACTATAGCAGCATACACAAGGCCTGCAGGGGTCTGCACCAGGTCCCTTGTGTGTGTATTGTCTTTCACTTTCATGTTTTTATGGGATCCCGAGTGTGTAAATGAATCAGCCACTGATTCTTCTGTCTTTTCTTGGGCTCTTTTCTTTCTGTTTATTTGTCTTGTCCCACACTGATCTGTTAGTTTTGTTTTATCTTTCTATATTATATTATAATTTATTATTGTCTTAGAATTCTGTTTGCTTTGTAATGATAGAGAGAAAGGGAGGGGATCCAGATGGAAGTGGGGGTGGGAAGAAACTGAGAGGACCAGAGGGAGGAGACACTGTAATCAGTGTACCTTACATGAGAAAAGAAATCTATTTTCAATTAAAGTAAAAATGAAGAAAAGTTACTGGAAAAAGTCTTTTCAAAAGCTAAATACACATACATCCATTTTGAAGAAACTATCCTACTCGACTGGGCATTGGTGCTGGTTACTTTCATTTCCACTAGACACAAGCTATAGTTATATCTGAGAGCAGGGAACCTCTGATGAGAAAATGCCTCTAGACATTTGGCTGTAAGCACATACACATATAAGGCATTTTCTAGAGTAGGGAACAGTGTGGGAGAGCCCAGCCCCTTGTGGGTGGGAATACCTCTGGGCTGCTGGTTCTGAGTTCTTTATGTAAAGCAGGCTGAGCAATCCTTGAAGAGCAAGACAGTACATGACACCCATCCATGGCCTCTGCATCAGGCTCCACCCCCAGGCTCTTATTCTAGCTTCTGGTGGACTATAATGTAGACATATAAGTAAAAAAAAATTTCCTCCCCAACTTGCTTTCGGTCATGGTGTTTTATTATAGAATAGTAACCCTAGCTAGAGTAGTAGTCCAAAGCAATAGGTAAGAGGCAGACAAAAATGTTGCAATAGGATTATTTCTGACAGCTGAAAATAAGAGGCCTCTCCAATGCTCACCTTGAGATCAAAGAGTAGATTATGGCAGATAATTTAATAAAACTGGGACGTGCTACAATACATGATGCAATAGTGGGACATGGCCAGTCTGTGTTGAGCAGTGAGGTAGTGCTTGTCTTTGGGTAGGCAAGCATGGGCTATGATCAGGCATAGCCACAAGGAAGCTTGTGAAGACATTTATTGTTAACTGGCCTGAGTGCCCCCTGCAGGGTGCACTCACCGTGCATAAACTCACATCATTCAATACACTTAAAGTTTTTGTATCTTCTCTATGTGTTATTTAATTATTTTATTAAGAGGAGGTCCCTAATTATTTTACTAAACAGTTTTCTTTACCTAAGAATTTGACTGTCCCCCATTGGATTTCAACCTGATTTTTTGTCTTATCATGTACTCTCTCATCTTTGTGTGTATCTTGCAATTCTAACATATTTTTATGGTAAATGTGGGCAGACTTCCAAACTGTCTTCCATCTTCAATTCTTTTCATCCTTTTGAGCAACAGTATTTTGCATTTCAGCAGGGCACATGGCTGCCTGTTGCCCATCATCTCTAAGTGTGTGTACACGCATGTATCCACACGGACTTCTTAAGATAACCTAGGATATAGTTATTCAGGAGTTCTCCACATTATTCATTTTTGAAAAAGAATCTCCCTTTGACCCAGAGTTTGCCAAGTAGTCAAGCATGTTGACCAGCGTTCCTCAGGACTCCACCTTCTTTATCTCCTTGGCCCTCAGAATGCAAGCCTGGGCCATCATGTCCATTTTTTAAAACAAATTCTAAGAGTCAAGTCTGGGTCCTTGTAGTTGCAAAGCAAATATTTAATTGGCTAAGCTATAACCCAGCCCATGGAATACCCAGCTGCTCTTTTTAGCTTTGCTCCTCTGTGGGTTGTGAGATGGCATTCAGGGTATGGTGAACAGTAGGATCGGTGGGCTTTGCTCATTACTGTCTTCTCTTCCATTTCTTCCATGCTGGAAGATATCAGTGTCTTGGAAAAGTCTGGAAAGTATGTGTTCCGGGTGCCAGAACTGCCATGCTACAGAGAACAATCAATTTCTATTTTCTTTCAATTAAAATATTTTGAGTTTTTTCACTATAATATAGTCTCTGTCTAAAAACACTAAGTACATCCTAAACACCATGATTCACACATATCTTTGTGTTGGGACTAATGAGTCCTGGCCTTCAGCTGAATGTTGGGATTAAGGAGTCCTGGCCTTCAGCTGTTCTTCCCTCCTAGAACCTTCTAATTAAAGTTACTAGAAGCTGTACCTAGCTTAGAGGATCAGAGGATGAGATTTTCACCTGTTGGTCATTGACTGTAGTGTGTTTAAGCGTACATGGTGCTAATAAAGAGGGGCTTTTGGTATCAGTGTTAAAAGGTCTGCATGTCGGTCTGTCTCTGTCTGTGTATTCTCAACCTCCAGCCCCTTGCCCGAAGCTCGCGAACTGGGGTCTAGCGCATATAGCGCAGACCAGGGCCGCAGTGCGCGTCATCTTTGGGTAGATGGTTAAGCTCATATATCTTTTTCTGAGATGCCCTAGGTTACTGAATTGATCCAGGCTACGCTGTACTTGTTAGCCTATCTATTGCTGTTTTGTAGACATGTCGCCTGGGGTGACATTCATTTCTCCGAGCTTCAGCATTCCTAAGGTAAATTGGAACTAGACAGTTATTATGAAGAGTTGAGACCGATAAAACATGTGAGAGTTTATCATAGTCAACAATCTGAAAGTTTTAATAATCAATGATATAAAACTGAGAAGCAAATGAACTTTGGGGTAGGAGGGGTGGTCAGTTAGTCTAGTACACTGGCTGCCCTGCCAGAGGATCCAAGTTTGATCCCCAATTCCCATGTCAGATGGTTCACAGCTATGTGTAAATCCTACTACATGAGATCTAACACCCTCTTCAGGCCTCTACAGACACTGCGCTAATGTGCAAAACATACAGATAATTGAAAACAAAATCAGTTAAGCAAAAGAGCCACTCATCTTGTTTTAGAACTCCTGGCCTTCAGTAAACTTATGATTATTTTATAGTATTCAAAATGGTCTGAGAAGAACAACATTAAAACCTGTAACAACTATCCTATTTCTATGTCTGTAATTAGCACATGCACACACCAACTTCACAAAACATCTAACAGCACCATTGTTTGAATAAACACAGACAGAAGAGAAAGTTATTTTCCACAGAGAGGAACAAAACTTGTTCTTAACTTAAGCTATTTAGTCCGCACAGTGCAGTTTCATTTCCTGAATAACACTGGCAAAAATAATCTCTGCTAGGCAAGTCCATACAAATGGGAGTATCTGTTACAGAATGGGAGAAAGTCTAAAGATCTCTAAGATGTTACAAATAAATCTGACTTAGAATTTGAGCATTCCCTTCTAGACTCTTCTTACAATTCTCAGTCTACAGGACTTCCTAAATTCTATAATAAGGTGATACTGCTTTTGAAGTTTGTTTGCCTGGAAATGCTCATTTTTCCACCGTAATTGCCTGCTCATACAAGCATCCGTCAGTATACACTCACTAAGAGTCCTGGCATGCTATTCCAATGCCTTCTGACTGTGGATGGAGACGTTTGCTGACAGACGACCTGCTATTCTGTGAAGCTGATCTGTCATCTCTGTCTAGCTGCTTTAAATATAGTCATTCGGTGGCTATATGCAGTTCTCCTGCTGCTTATTCAAGGGGAGATTCTTAAGACGATATTGTCCTGGTTAAAGATTTATTGTGGTTCTGAACTCTGAGATCTGTATCTCTCAAATTTCCTTCTTTTTCCCTTCAAAACAGAAATTCTTATTCTTCAAGAAAGAGCAAAGGAAAGCAAAATGTGTCACCTTGCCCTGCTTCTTTGCAGGAGAACAGATCTGATATTTTTCTAGTCCTCAGTGTCCCTGCAGGTAGACCTTGACCTGTGACTGTCCTGTTTTAATGTGCAGGTTCTATTCATGTCTAGTGCCCCATTGCTCACACAACCCTGGGCATTTGCTGACTTATAGAGCTCAGCAGTTTAAACCTCCTTGCTGTTCAGACTTGGCCATTATTTCTTGGGGAAATTTTCTTTGCTAAAAGAATACTGAAGGAAGTAAATGTTTTTATCCCTGGAAAACACTGCTTTTTCTTTAAACCATATTTTTGTTGTTGTTTTTGAGATGTGATATTGACATTTTTCCCAGGTTGGTCTCAGACTCACTCAGTTTTTTTGCTTTTGCTTTCTAGGGTTCAAAGACACATGCTGCCATGCATGAATGATTTTTTTTTTTAAATCAAGAAAACATTTAGAGATACACATACTGAAAGGTATATAAACATTTTACTGGTGTGTTTTAGTTTTCTATAAGTTTTCAACATTTTTGATTGAATAGGTTCAGTTTGTAAAATTCCGTGAGCTGGCTTTCAGTGAACTTGAGTAGGGTGTTTTTCGTTG
Organism: Microtus ochrogaster; assembly: GCF_000317375.1. Classification (NCBI taxonomy): domain Eukaryota; kingdom Metazoa; phylum Chordata; class Mammalia; order Rodentia; family Cricetidae; genus Microtus; species Microtus ochrogaster. The sequence goes on along the minus strand of NC_022020.1, from coordinate 13,561,762 downwards.
CCATTCAGGGGAGTGGTGGTCTTGCTCTCTATGGGTCTCTGAACCCTATTTTTTAACTCACTCCTACACCAAGAGAATTTACATTAACAGAGACACATTAAGTAAAACGACAGCATTCTAAGTATGCACCATCCCCATAGACTTATCCAGGCCAATGCCATCAAGAATTTTTACCACCGGCAAGCCACTGATAAACCATTATCTCCAAAATGGCAGATGGCATATGTATTCACCATTATAGTCGCATCCAGCATAATCCAACTGTCCTAAAAACCTCATCTGTATATTCATCTCTCCTCCCACAACCCAGCACCTACCAGTTCTTTACTGTCTCATTCTTTTTAGAATCATGCCTTTGATTTAAAAGTTTACACGTTAGATCCCTCTGTATCTTTTCTTGAGTGGAATGATCATTTCTTTTTGGTGGTAGATAATATCCTATTCTCTGGTTGTCATATAATCTACACATTTACTGAAAGTCATTTTGCCTGTTTCAAAGTGATGGCCACTGTAAACAAAGCTGATATAAGTATCCATGTGCAGATTTTTGTGTGTGTGTGTAAAACTTTAACTTCCTGTGATAAATACCAAATCCTGTGAATACTGACTTATATATTAAGAGTATGTTGAATATTTTTAAAAGAAACTGTTAACTTGTCTTCTAAAGTTGATGTATGTTTTTATGCCCATGAGTAATGATTGAATATTAAGTGGTTTTGAAAGCTTTTGGTGGACTTTTAGCCCTTTCAATAGGCGGGTAGTGGGATTTCTGGTTAATCTGCAATTTCCAATTGGCAAATGGTGTAGAACTTTCTTTTAGACACGCATTTGCCTACTCTATAGTCTGAGTCAATAGAGATACTATTTTTCTTTTTTATTTATTTCACTTTTTTTCATTTATTTCACATACCAGCCAGTTTCCCTTCCCTCCTCTCCTCTCATTGCCTCCCCTTTCCCATCTTCCTCCTTCCCCATTGACTCCTCTTACGTCTCCATTCAGAAGGGGGCAGGCCTTCTATGGGCTTGCACAAAGTATGGCACATCAAGTTGAGGCAGGACCAAGTTCATCCCCTTACATCGAAGCTGGGCCCAGCGTGGGGAACAGGTTATCAAAAGCCAGCTAAGCACTATGGAGAAGTCCTGATCGTGATCACTCTTAGAAGCCTTACAGTGAGATCAAGCTAAACTATTATCATGCACGTGCAGAGGGCCTAGGTTGGTCCCAGGAAGCTTCTTGACTCAGCCCAGCATCCAAGAGCTCCAACGAGATCAGTTCAGCTGCCTCTCTGGGTTCCCCATTATGACCCTCCTGGCTGGTACAGTTCCTTCTCCCTTTCTTTCACAAGACTTTGAGGTCTGCATGGTGCTTGTCTGTGTATCTCTGCCTCTGCTTCCATCAATTACTGAATAAAATATCTCTGATGGCAATTAGGGAAGTCACCAAGCTGCTTACAGTAGATGGCAAGTTAAGGCACCTTCTCCACTATTGCTGAAGTTTGGGGTCATCTTTGTGGTTTCCTGGGAGTGTCCCTGGCACCAGGTTTCTCCCTAACTTCAAAAGCCCCAACCCCCACTCAATACATCTCTTTTGTTGTTCTCCCCCTTTATCCTGCCTCCAACCTGCTTCCCATATCCAGCCTGACCAACCCACTCCCTCTAGTTCCTTTCCCTCCATATCCCCAAACTCTGCCTCCAGTTTGCCCAAGAGATATTTTCTACTTTCTCTTCCCAGGGAAATCTAAGCATCCCTCTTTGGGACCTCATGTTATCTAGTCTCCCTGGGCTGTTGATTATTCTATACTTTACTCCTAATAACCACCTATGTGTGAGTAAATACCATTGATTGTTTTTCTGGGTCTGAGTTGCCTCACTCAGAATGATTTTTTTTCTAGTTTCATCCATTTGCCTACAAATTTCATGAGGTCAACATTTTTTTACATTTGAATAATACTCCATCATGTAAATGTACCACATTTTCCTTATCCATTCTTTGGTTGAGGAGCATCTAGGTTTTAGATATTATGAATAATGCTGCTGCTATGAACATAGTTGAGCAAGTGTCCTTGTGGTATGATTGTGCATCCTTTGAAAATATGCCTAAAATTGGTATAGCTGGGTCTTGAGGTAGATTAATTACTAATTTTCTAAGAAATTGACATATCAATTTCCTGTAGTGGAGGAGTGTTCCCCTTACTCCACATCCTCTCGAACATAAGCTATCATCAGTGTTTTTAATCTTAGCCATTTTGAATCTCAGAGTCATTTTGATTTTCATTTCATTGATGACTAAGGATGCTGAGCAATTAAGTATCTTTTGGCAATTTGAGATTCTTCTGTTGAGATTTCTTTGTTGAGATCCATATCCCATCTTTTGGATGAGTTGATATTTTTATGTTTAGCTTTTTGAGTTCTTTATATATTTTGGAGATCAGGCCTCTGTCAGATGTGGGGCTGGTGGGGATCTTTTCTTACTCTATAAGCTGATGCTTTGTCTTATTGATTGTGTCCTTTGACTTGCAGAAGCTTTGCAGAGGGTCCCATTTATTAGTTGTTGCTCTCAGTGTCTGTGCTACTGGTGATATATTCAGGAAATAGTCTCCTGTGTCAATGAATTCAAGGCTACTTCCCACTTTCTCTTCTGTCAGCTTCAGTGTAATTGAATTTATTTTGAGGTCTTTGGACTTGAATTTTGTGCAGGGCAATAGATAGGGATCTATTTGCATTATTCTGCATGTCAAAATCCAGTTATGCCAGCATCATTTGTTAAAGAAGCTTTCTTTTTCCATTGTATAATTTTGGCTTCTTTGTCAAAAATCAGGTTTTCATAGGTATGTGAGTTTATGTCAGGGTCTTTGATATAATTCCATTGATCCACATGTCTGTTTTTATTACTTTAGCTCTATAGTAGAGCTTGAAGTCGGGGTGGTGATGGCTCCAGAAGTTCCTGTATTGTACAGGTTTGTTTGGGCTATCCTCGGTGTTTTGTTTTTCCATATGAAATTGAGTGTTGTTCTTTTGATGTCTGTGTTGGGAATTTAGGTGGGCTTGTATCGAATCTGTAGATCACTTTTGGTAAATTTTCCATTTATAGTATGTTAATCCTATCTTTCCATGAACGTGTGAGATCTTTTCATTTTCTGACATCTTAAATTTCTTTCTTTAAAGTCTTAAAGTTATTGTTATACAGGTCTTTCACATTTTGGTTAGCATTACCTCAATATCGTTAATATTTTTATGGCTATTGTAAAGGGTGTAGTTTCTCTGATTTTGTTCCATTTGTCATCTGTATATAGGACGACTAATGATATTTTTTTAATTAATCTTGCTACATTACTTAAGCTGTAGGGGTTCACTTGTATAATTTTTGGGGTAACTTATGTATACTATCTTATTATCTGCAAATAGCAAAAAGTTTTACTTCTTCCTCTTCAGTTTTTATTCCTGATCTCTTTTTGTTGTCTTATTGCTCTAGCTAGAACTTCCAGTACTGTATTGTATAAATATGGAGAGAGTGGACAGCCATGTCTTGTTCTTAATTTTAGTGGAATCACATTGATTTTCTCTCCATTTAATTTGATATTGACTGTCAGCATGCTATATATTGCTTTTATTGTATTTAGATATGTTCTTTGTATAAAGGAGTGTTAGATTTTCTCAAAGGCCTTTTGAGCAGCTAATGAAATGATCATTTTTCTTTCAGTTTGTTTATATAGTGGATAAAATGATAGATTTTTATATTTTGAACCAACCCTGTATCTCTGGGATGAAGCCTATTTGTCATGGTGAATGTTTTTTCTTTCTTTTAAAATTGTTTTTATTAAGATATATTTTTTCTCCTCTCTTCTCTTCTTTCTCTGTCTGCTTCTACCCTCTCTCGTGACTCCCACACTCTCAATCTTTTAATATGTGTTTTTGGATTCAGTTTGCCAGTATTTTATTGAACATTTTTTTTTTTGCGTGAATGTTCATGACTGAGATTGGTCTATAATTCTCTCTCTCTCTCTCTCTCTCTCTCTCTCTCTCTCTCTCTCTCTGCATCTTTTGTGGTTTGGGTCTCAAGGTATTTGTAGCCTCATAAACAGTTTGGCAATGTTCCTTCCATTTTTATTGTGTGGAACAATTTGAGAACTATTGGTATTAGCTCTTCTTTGACATTCTGGTAGAATTCTGTCCTGTAACCACCTGGCCCTGCTTTTTATTTTTTTAGTTGGGAGTTTTTTAATGGCTGCTTTGTGTAGTCTCATTTTATTTGTATTTTAATAAATAAAGCTTGCCTGAAGACCAGAAAAGCAAAAGAGTCAGCACTGACTCGTACATCGACCTTAGTCTGAAAATGGTTATTCCTCCTCCAGAAAGCCTCAGAATGAGACTGAGAGCTGTCTCCTCCCATTTTATAATCCTCTCTAGTTCTGAAATTAAGAGTGTGCACCCTACTACCTGGTTTCAATGGCAAGCTAGTATGGTTACTAGTTTGGATTAAAGGTATGTGTCATTGCTGCTTGGTCTGTAAGGCTGGTCAGTGTAGCTGCTTTACCCATTTCCTTAGGGTGATAGATATATTTAAATTGTTTATCTGGTCTTGATTTAATTTTGGTATGTGATGTTTATCCAGAAAGTTGTCCATTTCCTTTAGTTTTTCCAATTTTGTGGATTATAGGTTTTTGAAGTATGACCTGATGATTTTTTGGACTTCCTCAGTGTCTGTTGTTATGTCCCCCTTTACATTTCTGATTTTGCTAATTTAGATATTCTGTCTCTGCCTTTTAGTTAGTTTGGATACAGGTTTTCAATATTGTTGATTTTCTAAAAGAACCAACTTTTTGTTTCATTGATTCTCTATATTGTTCTTTTTGTTTCTATTCTATTGATTTTAGTCCTGAGTTTGATTATTTCCTGCGGTTACTCTTCCTGGTTGAATTTGCTTCTTTTTGTCACTGTTAGGTCACTAGTGAGATATTTCTCCAAATTCTTTATGCGGGCACTTAGAGATATTATGAACGTTCCTCATGGCACTGCTTTCATTGTTTCCCATAGGTGTGGGGATGTTATGTTTCATTTTCATTGAAATTTAGGAAGTCTTTAATTTCTTTATTTCTTCCTTGACTCAATGGTAATTCAGATGAGAATTGTTCAGTTTCATGAGTTTGTAGGTTTTCTGTAGTTTGTGTTGTTTAATGTGTTCTTATAGCGCCATTTCTTTTCCTAATCTGTGCAGGTGGTGCTGGTGTCTCTAGGGACTGCTTCTCTTGTGGGAGAAGTTTGGCCAGGGGGAGGTTGAAGAGTTCAGTGGGTTTGGGCACCAGAGTGGTCTTGTAGGTTACAGTGCCCAGTGGGGGTGGGAAAGGTGGAGCAGCCTGTCAGCAGGACTCTTACCTGCTTGCTAGCTGGCTGCTAGAGCTGAGATGGGAGAGGGAAAAGCACAGAATGTGACCTGGGGCTTAGGGTCTAGCAATTGTGGCAGTTTAGTTGGGAGATCAGTCACTTACTTCTTCCAATTGGTGCTGTTAGCTGGCTGTTAACTGGCCGCCGGAGCTTAAATGGGCCAGTCTGCTTTTCTTTTTGTTAAGGTTTGTGGTCTTTTTGTATATTGTGAATAACAATTTTCTTTAACATTGTTAATATTTTTGTTCATATACATATACACTACAGTCTGTGATTCATTTTTAGAAAATGATTTTTGTGGAGTTTCTTTGTAACATTTATTTACTTATTACTTAAGAATTAATTACATTTCTTCTTTCCCTTTCTTTCCTCCAAACCCTTCCATTACCTGTCATCATTCTTCTTCAAACTCATTGCCTTGGTTTTTTACAATAACAATGCATATACATACTATATCCCTAAATATAACCTGTTCAGTCCATATGACATTTGTACGTTTGTTTTCAGGGCTGACCATTTGTTAATGGACAGTCTATTAGTGAACTCTTCCCTGGGGAATGCCACTTTTCTCTCTCCTAGCTGCCTTCAACTCTTTGTGTATGGCTCAGGCCCCTTAAGCTTTTCTCTGTCCAGTCTGGAATGTTCTTTGGCATCATCCTAGTAAAGCTCACATTTCAGTGGTCATAATGATGAGACACTAGGGTGTAGCTTCTGATGTTGCTAGGAGACACCATTTCACAGCCAACTTCATGATCTTCTGACTCTTAGTCTCTTTCTGTCCCTTCTTCTGAAACATTTCCTGAGCCTTAGGTTCAGGAGTGTATTTTAGATTAATCCATTGGGACTGAGATAAACAACTTTTTATTCAGTTGTATTTTCTGTAATGGTCTCCATATGTTGCATAGAAACGTTTCCTTGATGATGGGTGTAGACTACACGTATCTCTGGGTATAAGGGCCAATGTGTGTATAGGTTGTTCTTAGGAATAATGATGGTTAAGTAAACTAATGGTTGTAGATTCTCTTTCATTAACTGTGACTTCACTAGCAAGGCATAGTGTGGCATATTTTCTGTGCCAGACATGGCATTCCTCTTGTTGAATAGGTTGTAAGTACAATTAGAGACTTGTAGGTTACTGCCAAGGTAAGCATGCCACTATTGCACCCTTGGGGCTCTCATGGCATGATGGTCATTGATCTGGTTCATAGGAATCATAAGTGGGTAGAACTGTTGGTTGTCTCCTTCCTATGGAACCTTGCATAACGACTTTGGTACTATGAAAGCTAGTCCTCAGCAAGGGGAGGTTCTTATCAGTTGTGGCTCAGGGACCTCTGGGCCCTATTTATGAAGTGTGTGGGTGTCTTCAGCATTAGGAAGTTACCTTGCACCTCTGGGGTTAACCAAGGGCAGCAACAATAGGCTGGCTGCTTTGGGAATCTCTTAGACAGCCCTGGCCAATAAGACAAAAGAGTGATTCTCATGTCTGGTATTTTGTTGTGGTAGTAGTTAAGTAAATCTCTAAAACTATATTAACATATAATATATTATATATTTATATATGGAAATACATGTATTACAGCTTTGATAAGCAGATATATGATTCCTTGTGGCTTTTCAGAACTCCTTGGTTTTACCTACCTTCCTCCTTCTGTGTTTTTCCATCTCTTTTCCCTAAAAAGCCCCCTTTTCATTTTCCATTTTCCCATCAGATTACTTGGATGTTGCTACTTCCCTTTACTCTCCTCCCACCTGATTCTGTATTTACCTCCCTCCCCTTCCCTGCAGATCTGCCCTTCTTCCACTTTCCTGCCATTCTCCTCTCTATTGCTCCCCATCCCCCACCCTGTAAATTGTCCCGTTTTATTTTTCTGATTTCTATAGTTACTACAGGCTTTGTGTTCATATGTGAAGATTTCCACCTAAAAGCCTCCATGAGATAAAACATGCAACATTTGACTTTCTGGATCTGGGCTACACCTCACTGATTATGATGTTTCTATTTCTGTCCATTTACCTGAAAATTCATGATTTCATTTTCTTTATAGTTGAATAGTATTCCATAGTGTGTATGTAGTATATTTATTTAATCTATTCATTGGTTGTAGAATATTTAGGTTGGTTTATTTCCTAGCATTGTGACTAGAACAGCAAAGAACATGGATGAGCCAGTACTTGTGGTGTAAGATGTGGAAACCTTTGGCCATGTGCCAAGGAGCAGTACACCTTGGTCTTATGATAGATTTATTTTTAATTTTTTGATAGTTTTTCACACTAATTTTCATACTAGCTTCACAAGTTTGTAATACAGTCAAATAGTGAATGAGGGTTACTTTTTCCAAACTCCCCTCTTTACTTAACTTCCTCCAGCATTTGTTGTTGGTTGTTCTGTCTGACTGGAGTAAGATAAAATCTGAAAGTTGTTTTGATTTGCATTCCCCTACTTGCCAGGGAAATCTAGCTTGTTGCATAGTTCTTTCATGGATCTTGCCTTTGATGCATTATCCAAAGTGTTTTATTCATGCTCACAATCATCTGTAGTTTTTCATATATTATTTTAGTTTTACCTATGATGTGATTTCAGTTATTTTTTGGAGGATGCATATATACATGTACTCTGGATCCTCTACTCCACACTATTGATCTATGGCTCTATTTTTTTTTTTTTTTGCCAATGTCAGACTGGCTTGATTACAATAAACAGGTTTTTCTGTGAGTCTTGAAGTCTGCTATACAAAGCTTTAGCTTTTGTATTATATTGGGTATTTTTGGTGCCTGTGTTTGTTTTCTTCATTATATCTTCAACACTCTACATCTTTATATGACAATCTCAGATATTTAAAAATGTCATATTATCTAAATAAAGGAATTAAGAATTGTTGAGTGCTTCTTAAATTCCAGGCAAAATTCAACTGATACTGAAGTAAAACCAAATGCTTCAAGGGAGGGCAGAAACAGCATGCTTCAGGAAGCATTGAGAACTGTGGTGTAAGACTGTGTCTGATAGGCTGAGCCCTTGGTGAAGCTGTTTTCTACTGTTCCCTCTGCTGGCAAGCCTGGACCTCCTGGTAACATGGCCTTTTGTTTGTGCTGAAAAGAGAGTGAATATTCCATGTAAATAATTGTAATTATCTCCTCATTGATGAAACATAAACTTGGAATGCAACGCTGTTTTCATGGGTAAATTGTCAATTTTCGAATAAATGGGTTTTTTTTCTGTATCTTTGCAAATGAATAGTTAACAAAAAGTTAATAAATTTTGCACAGAGTTGCTTTTGACAGACTTTTTTTGGTAGATTAAAGAAACCTCTCTTTTCTCTTTATGTAGTTTTTATCTTGACCTGCTTTTCTTTCCCTGAAATATCATCTGGTTAAAATTATGCCCGCTCTGTATTTGTTTCTCTTTAAAAAATATTGCCAGTAGCTTCAACACATGGAAGGAGCTAAGAAAAAGTGCACCGCATATACACATGGAAGGAGCTAAGGGAAATAATAGTGCATATTCAAATTCACAGTTTGATTTATAAGCATATAGTTTTACATGAAATTAGTGAATAGCTATACTGATCAATACATAAAACTCAAATGTTGAAACTGTCTTATAAATCACTTAGTCAGCTAGATGCTTTGTTTTTTTTTAATAGATATTTTGTGAACTGAAGCCTTGTAGGTCAAATGACAAAATCTTTATGGCAAAAAAGGGCAGTTTGGAGCTTGTCATGTTCACTTTAATGTTTGCTTATTCTACTTGAATGAATGATACCTTTCACTATAAACAGAATCTCAAAGGTGACTTCAAAGATTGGATTGTTTGCTGGTGGTCTTTTTGAGTTATTTGATTTGTTTTGAAAGCTGAGATATTATATTTGTGTTTTTATCCCATC
>NC_022020.1:13545878-13552254 GCF_000317375.1 Microtus ochrogaster | reverse complement strand
TCTTTATCTAGCCCTATCCTCTCATTATATAATTGCTATAGCTGTTTCTACATTCGCAGCTCTTGCTTCTGCTTTTGGATCTAAATATTCCACTATAATTGTCAACAACAGCTACTATATGATTGCAGTGATGTTTTACCAGTCAGGACACCTGTCAGATAACAGCTTAACTGAGGAGAGGAGGGTTGCAAATATTTTCATCCTCTGACTCCTACATCATGACATTTAGGCCTTAGTTAATTATACTCAGTGAAGTAGATGTGGGAAAGGAGCTTGAAATTAAACAGAGACTTGTGTCATAGACTCTACTCACATATTTGCTTGGCTTTCTTAAATTGGCTTAGATATCAAGTTTTTCAATAATACCAAAGATTTTCATAGGACTTGAAGTGTCATGCTAGATGAATTAGTTTCCTGAATTCTTATTCTCTTTGCACACCTTCAGTTTAGAATTTATTCCATAAATAGTCACCAAATTCAGTAAATATGCCATTCACTCATTTTAATTGATACAAAACACTGGTACGATGGCCTAGCCTTTGAAACCTCTAGAGTTAATGCTAATTAAAAAAAATCAGTAGTTTTAGAAATGTGACCATTACCAAAAATTAAATTAACTGAACTGTTAAGTAACTTAAACTACAATAAAACATACTCAGAATTTGTCAATTCCAAACTTTTTCATAGTGTAGTTATTTCTATACTTTTTAAAGGTTATTCTAGTATGTAATGTCAGGATTAAAACACCACTTAATATAACCTTGTTATTGTGTCCTCCCAGTTCTGTGTTCAGTGATTACATTGTGGTAGTTTGAAACAGCTATGGTGGAAATGTTCATCCCAAAAACTGGAAAACCCATAAACTTTGACTTATTCTTTTATCCATTTGCATAGCATAGAGTTTGAATTTTCAGTTTGATGATCAAAATCTGTACATGGGTGAGAAAATATATAACAGTTAATCAAACACCATATTAATGTACAAAAGTATTGAGAAAATACGGGTGATTTAGATAAAATTTTGTCATCTCATAAACCAACCAAAGCCATAGGTCAGCTAAACATAGAAGTCCATGAAAACATCCTGTGAGAATTAGTCTCCTACATAGAATTTATCATGAAAATATATTTTATTATTATGTAAAATTATAAGCCACCCACTTCTTAATCCAGTAAAGTTTATAATCTTACACACTCGGGTACTTCTTTTATGAGACCATTGTCTTGTGGTCCACCCCACATCTGATTCTGTTATAGTTTAGTCTGAGCCACTCAGCAACACTGTTCAACATTAGCATTTAGGTGGACAGTTTGATTGTATATTATTTGAGTTTTCTCATTTTGTACTGTTGGGGATAAAGCACAGGGCCTCATGCACATGAGACCAGTTCTTTGCCTCTGATCTATGCAATATCTCAATCCCCCTCATCTTACTTTCTTCCCACATATCCTTGTGCTCAGCATCCCAAATTATTAGATACTGTATTTTAACAGTGCAGTTGAAAATAATTCATATACCATATTAGTCATCATTTAAAGGTAAAATTCGGTGTTTTCAATAAGTTCAGAGGGTTATACAACAATCACTCTTATCAAAATTTAGAATAATTTTATTCTTCTTAAAAGACATTAAACATTAGTATTAAATCTTTATTCTCCTTTTCTAGAGTTAAATTGGTCAAATTTATGTTTGCCTTAATGTTGATATGTCAGGTCCTTCATATGAACTGAACCGTACAATGCATGGTCTTCTGTGTCTTCTTTCTCTTACTCAGTATCTCCCACGCTCATTCACGGCTTATCGTGACCAATGCTTCATCCTTTGTTTGACAGAAGACTATTCCCTTATATGGTATTGCCACATGCACACACCTTTTATTTCAAAGAACTTTAGAATTCTACATTTAGATATTTAAGGTGCTGGTTTTATGAGGCAAGAAACTTCAAAATGTGATGTTGAGTTCATTTTCTATTGGCCATCATCTGCTGGATATGCAGCCTAGTTTGTTTCCCCAGTGAAAATCCCTCGGAAAAAGCTAAATTTTCATTTGCTAGTTGTTATCAATTGAAAATAGTTCTGGGTTAGGGATGGGGGTATGTGTCCATTTGTCCTCTCAGACCTATGGTCCAATCTGGTACAGACCCATGCAGCCCCTGTGCATGCAGTAGAGTCTCTGTGAGTCGATACATGTGTCTGTACTCTTGTGTTTAGACAGCCTTGCTTCCTTGGAGTCCTTCATCCCTTCTGCCCATATGTCCTTTCTACCTCCTCTTCTGCAGGGTTTCCTGATCCGTGAGGAGAGAGATTTGATGGAGATATCCCATTTGGGACTGAGTATTCCAAGGTCTTTAACTTTCTGCATATTGTTTGACTGTGGGTCTTTGTATTTTTCCTACCTGCTGCAGGAGGAATCTTCTTTGATGATGGCTCAGCAAGACATTAATCACTGAGTATAGCTGAATATCATTAAGAGTCATTTATTGCGAAAATCGTTTAGTAGAACAGCAATATTTGGCTTTACTTTAAACCCCTGTGCTATCTAGTTTCAGATTCTTGGTTACCCAGCCACATTCAATAAGGGTTCCATCTCAAGAAGTAGGTATTAAGTCAATTCAAACATTGATTGTTTACTGCCACAAGCGTTGTTCCACCATTGCCCTAGCATATCTTACAGTCAGTCTCCATGGTATATTGAAAAGTTAGTAGCTGTGTTGGTAGCATGCAGAGTATCTTTAGGCACCACACACACTAGCCCATTGGCATGAAGGCTGTATGTAGGCACCAGCTTGACTACTCCATTTTTAAGTAGTTGTGAAGGTGTTATCTTCAGCCATGGACCCTCCCTGTCAATTTGTAAAGAACAACATATAGTCTTGGTAACAGCCTGAGTAACACGGGAACCCTTTGACCAACTTGTCTATTAGGTGTAACCCATTGCAGGTACTGGAAGCTTCATTTGGTGACAAGATATTTTGTCAGGGCTTTTTATTTTCTTAAATTTTGTCTTTTTATTTTAATTTTTTTCTCTCTCCATCTTTAACCCTACAAGCCATTTGTATATATATTATAACTTTTTGTTTTGTGTTTTATGTGATTTTAAGTGTGATAATAAGTGGGTCTCTTAGTTCGTAGTCTGTTTCCTGTGCTTTTACTTGGGCTCTTTTCCTTCTGGTTTTTGGTGTTGCTGTTTGTCTATTTTTAAGTGTTTATTTTTGTGCTATCATTATATTATATTATGTAGTACATTAATTCCTTATAAACCTATTTTTCTAAACAGAGATAAAAGGGGAATGGATACAGACAGGAGTGGGTAGGGAGGATACTGTGATCCAGATATACTATAAATAAAAACTATCATTAATAAAAGAAAAACAAAATAAACGCTTCCTGATGACCAAATGTATATCATGAAGGTTCAGCCATGGGCTGTAGAGGAGAGTGAGACAAAGAGAAGAGATACACAGCCAAAGTGAGTAAGTATGAGAGAGATTTTTGTGTTAGAGAAAATTAACAAAGGAGAAGAAAGTACACACAACTAACCCGAGGAACTTGAGATACAAAGATACAAACCCTTGGATGATCTAGGGAATGCAGCTGGTTATCAGTTGTTGACTGGCTATAACTATCTCTTCACAAAGAAAGTGTAAGTTATTAGTATTCTCTGCAATATTTTTACTCAACATTTTTGCAATAAATTTATAATATACTAATTATTTTATGTTGCTATAATAAAATACCTCAGAAAAAGCAAATAAATGCTGTTATTGATATTTGTGCAAATATTGAATGGACTTGGTTTATCATTCCTCTTGAATATATTAATGGAGACCAGTTATGTAATCTGGAAAATCTATCTTAATAAATGCTGAGTTACTGCGAATTGTCTTTGGAGTCACTGTACAGTTTAGCATTTTAGTCAGTTTGTATGAGGGTTTTAATGTCTCTGAATCCTCAACACATCTTTTAGTTCTGGGAAAGTCAGGGAATGTGAAGTGATGTCTTAGTAATCTTCTGATTTACACTTCCCTCCATCTTTATGTTCACTTGCTTTTTGAGCAGCATCTTTGAAAAAATCATCACCATAGTTATTTCCAGCTTTGATATTTGTATTAATTATCTGACAATTTCACATCATATATTTCAATCATATTTAGTCACCCACCCCTGGCTCTCCCAAAACTGTGCTCTCATTACTTCCCACACAGCTTTTTGTCCTATTTATTTCTTTGCAAAACCTATCTATTTCAACTTGTCCTGTCTACATGCTTCTGGGGTATAACTATCTACTATAATATGCTCAAGCTGTCTATGTGCTCCTGGAGTATAACCATCCACTGCAATGTGCTCAAGCTGTCTATGTGCTCCTGGGGTAGAACCATCCACTGTAATGTGCTCAAGCTGTCTATGTGCTCCTAGGGTATAACCATCCACTGTAATGTGCTCAAGCTGTCTATGTGCTCCTGGGGTATAACCATCCACTGTAATTGCTCAAGCTGTCTATGTGCTCCTGGGGTATAATCATTCACTGTAATGTGCTCATTATAGTGCTAGGAAAGTGCCCTCTTAAAGAAAGCTGACTCCCCCTCTCCCAACAGCTCTCAGTTACCAGTAACTCCTTGGCTAGAGGTGGAATTTGATGCCAACCACCCCTCTCCATGATGGGATTTGCCCTGTCTCTGTCTTTCATCTCAACAAAGGAATACTGAGATTACAGGGGTGCACCACCCTGCCTGGTTTTACATGGTTTTTTGTCTTCTCAAGCCATCTCCTCAGTTCCTACTTACTGCGTTTTAAAGTTATCATAAATCTCCCTATTAAGAAAGATAGGTATAAGAGAGGCATATGGAAAAGAAGGCGGGTTTTTTGGTTTGTTTGTTTTTTTCAAGACAGGGTTTCTCTGTAGCTTTGGTGCCTGTCCCGGAACTAGCTCTTGTAGACCAGGCTGGCCTCTAACTCCCAGAGATCCGCCTGCCTCTGCCTCCTGAGTTCTGGGATTAAAGGTGTGCACCATCACCACCTGGCTGAGAAGGCGGTGTTTTGAATGCCCAACCATAGAAGGTTAGTAGCCAAAAACCCAGGAGGAGTGATTTGTTTTCCTCTGGGGATTCCAGATGGAATGGAACTTGGTTGGCACTTGACTTTGGACTTCTGACTTCCCGTACTATGAAAAAAAAAATCAGTTTCTGTTTTGTTAAGCAAACTGTTATGTAGAGTAAAAAAAAATTTATCACCCAGAAATTATTTAATTTCCCTTTCCTGTATTAGACAGTGGGTATCATCAAGTCTTCAATTATATATTATATGTTATATATATATGAAAAATATATACATGTATATATGCACATATGTGTGTATGTGTATGCATATCTTGATAATTCTAGTAACTAACACAGGCTTGCCAATATTTAGTATCTTCAGATACTTGATAAAATGGATAAATAGGTTATGATTTTAGACTTAAGAAGGTAAATGGGTAAGTTTCAAACGAATCTCTGAAAAAAATAAATTACCTCCATTCATAATATTTTACAAATTGTGCATTTGATTTTTCATTAAACAAACAGGAGTAGATACTGTACAAATGTTATGATGTGGAGAAAAGCAGATAAAGTTTCATGGATGAATTTACTGGTGGACAAAGTCAGAATTTAGATTTACACTTAGGAAAATGGATGTTGTCTGAAGACAGGAAATGCAGGCTAGGACCTGTTGTGCTTTCTTGCACACTGCTCTTTAAGCTGTGTCTTTCCAGGCAGTTCACTGTTGAGTTCTGTGTAGTCCATGCTAAGTACTAATCTTGTGTCACAAGGCATAGTGGTGTTATTCTGGGGATTCCCATACAGAAGGGGTGACTCTAGACTTTAAAAAAAGAGAGATGAGAAAGATCTGAAGCCAAACTCGAAATTATCAGCATCACACGTGATGTGTGAGGGAACAAACACTTCTAACTGAGTGGTGGTAAAAGATCTGATAGATGAAGCAACTATGAAATCTCATATATGACATTATATGAGCATGCTGCTCCAGGCTCTGCTGCATACAAAGCCTACTGCAAATTGCAAATGCACAAGTAAAAGTTAGGTGTAAGAAAAATAGATGTTGGCTTGATTTTTGTTTCACAGTAGCTCAGCCTCTTAGTGTTGCTATTGGAAGGCAATCTTGTTTTTCAGTCCTTGACTGCTTAAAACTTACTTTAAGTAATTCCCCTTTCATAGCATTATTAGTAACTAAAATGTTGATGAAGATGGATTTTTCTTCAGGCCACCAGCTCGCAAAAAAATGACACGAAGACTTATTATTAATTATGAAAGTTCAGCCTATAGCTTAGACTTGTTCCACTCACTCTTACAACTTACATTAACCCATTTCTGTTCA
>NC_022020.1:13539070-13545478 GCF_000317375.1 Microtus ochrogaster | reverse complement strand
ATCATAGTGGTATATTTTTACATGATGTTATCAAATATCTCAAAACAAATTGATATTAAATTACATCATTCCCCCTTTTTTCTCCTTCCCCCAAATTCTCCATTGTACCCACCCTTATTTTCTTTGAAATTCATGGCTTCTTTTTTTAAAAAAATTGCTAACTGTATGTATACACTCTGTATTATGTTACTTATTGATTATATATATTATTAGAGCTGATCATTGACTATTGGATAATCATCTGATGTGCTTTTCCCTAGGGAAGACTATTCACAGTGTTTTCAAGCAACAATGGAAAGATAATTACACCAGGTTATTTTTCAGGAACACTATGTACATGTGTTTATATACATATATGTATGTGTGCGAGCGTGTGTATGCATGTGCATGTGGGTGTAGATCGGTTTTGCAAATAGAAATTGATTTTATGCTGCAGTCACATAGATCAACTTTTTCATGGAATATTAATCTTTTATTAATGTCTCAAGCCTCCCATTGAATATGATTTAGTGTCCATTTCAACTCTTTATTTTTGGTTGGACATTGCTCTGCTGAAACATAAAAACCTCCCTATATGTCAAGTTATATTTCTTCTAAGGAGTTTCCTGAACAGGAGATAACATGGTGGTCCTTGGCACCCCTACAGGACCTTAATTATATTGTAATATGATTATTAAAATGGCAGCTGCTGCCAACATAAGTTGAAGGTTTATAGCTTAACAGATTGGGTCACATGCTTTACATACCTGATTTCCCTTAGTGCTCACAATGCTCCTGTAAACAGCTTCTATTGTCCCCATTTTACAGCTGTGAAAACTTGAATTCAGACACGCAGAAGCACTTTGCTCAATATGTAGTTTTATTTGGGAGATCCATTTTTCACACACTAGGTATTCCTTAAAGCAGTGATTCTCAACCCCCTTATTGCTGTCACCCTTTAATACCGATTTTTATGGTGTGCTGACCCCAACCATAAAATTATTTTTATTTTCTTGCTCTCCCTTTCTGTCCTTTCCCAACTCACCCTTCCAAGTTCCTCATGTTCTTCTTTCCCCTCCTCTTGTCTCCTTCCCACTCCCGTACACCCTCCCCATCTCTCCCGATTTACTCGGGAGATTGTGTCTATTTCCCCCTCCTAAGGGGATCCATGTATGTCTCTCTTCGGGTCCTCCTTGTTTCCTGGCTTCTCTGGGGTTGTGGACTGTAGGCAGGTATCCTTTGCTTTATGTCTAATATCCACTAATGACTGAGTACATACTATGTTTGTGTTTCTGGGTCTGGGTTACCTCACTGAAGACTTTTTTTAAATTTATTTCCCAGTTCCATCCATTTGTCTGCAAATTTCAAGATGTTATTATTTTTTAGTGCTGAGTAGAGATATCTTGATAGAGGGAGCCATTATGGGGTTAGCAAGAAACCAGGCACTAGGGAAACTCCCAGGAAACCACGAGGATGACCCTAGTTAAGAATCTAAATAATACTGAGAGAGGGTACCTAAACTGCCCTTCCCCTGTAATCAGATTGATTACTACCTTAATTGTCATCATAGGACCTTCATCCAGTAACTGATGGGAGCAGATGCAGAGATTCACAGCTAAGCACAGGGTTGCACTCCTGGAGTCCAGTTGTAGAGAGGGAGGAGTGATAATATGATGGAAAAACCCACAGAAATAGCTGACCTAAGCTAGTTCACTGACTCTGAACTCAAGGCTGGGGAACCTGCATAGGACTGAACTAGATTCTCTGAATGAATGTGGGTGGCAGTTGTGTGGCTTGGGCAGTTTCTGGAGCTACTGGCAATGGAACCAGTATTTATCCCTACTGCATGAACTGACTTTTTGAAGCCCATTCCCTATGGAGGGATACCTAGATACAGGCCTTGGTCCTTCCTCAATGATGTGACAGACTTTGTTGACTCCCCATGGGAGGTCTCACCCTCTCTGAGGAGTGAATAAGGGTGGGTGGGAGGAAAGTTGGCGTAGCAGAAGGAAGGGGGAAGTGAGCTGGTATTGATATGTAAAATAAATAAAGATTGTTTTAAAAGAATAAAATAAAAAACTATTTTTGTTGCTACTTTATTACTGTAATTTTGCTACTGTCATGAATTTTAATGTAAATTACATGTAATGTAAAAACCTGATATGCAGGTTATCTGATATACAGTCTCTGTGAAAGGGTCATTGATCCCCGAAGGGCCCCTGATCAGCAGGTTGAGAACCACTGCCTTAGAGAGTGGCATTCTAACTCCTACTGCATCTGCCACTCAGTCTCCATTGGAGAGAGATGCCTGTTGTTAAGTTATAATGTTTGGAGGTAGAAGGTCTACATTTGATCCTTATCTCCTATTTACTAAATACAAAAGTCATGACCCAACAACTCAAATATAATTTGCATGGATTGAGCAGACACTGGAGTGGTATTAGTACAGTAATAATTACCAGGCCCTAAAATATAATTTATAATTTAAAAAATTATGCTGATGGCTAAGAACTCAAATGATGGAAGAGATGGGTAAATATGATTTACTTCATATTAACCATGGATTTTTTTGTTTTTTGTTTTTTTATTATTATTTTTTTTGTTTGTTTGTTTTTTCAAGACAGGGTTTCTCTGTGGCTTTGGTGTCTGGCCTGGAACTAGCTCTTGTAGACCAGGCTGCCCTCTACTCCCAGAGATCCGCCTGCCTCTGCCTCCCGAGTGCTGGAATTAAAGGCGTGCGCCACCACTGCCCGGCAACCGTGGTTTTATGAACATTTTATAATTTAGTATGGGTAGGTTACAGATTTGTGGTACTGTTGTGTGTAGTGGTATCTGAGGCAGCGGGACTGGGAGATTGAGGCCAGCCTGGACTACATAGAAAAATCTTGTTTTGAAAAAAGAAAGATCGCCATCAAATTATCCAAGTTTTCTTGGAGATGATTTGGTTAATTTTATCAAAATATTTTGGTTTAATCAACTTCATCTGATAAATGCAACTAATTTCATCCATCTAATGTGCTTTTTTGTTGTTGCTCTTGTTTCATTTCCAGGATGGCGTTGGGGTGGATGAGAAGCTATCCTTAAGGCGCGTGGCTGTGGTGGAAGATTTCTTTGACATCATCTATTCCATGCACGTGGAAACAGGGCCGAATGGAGAACAAATTCGGAAACATGCTGGGCAGAAGAGAACTTACAAAGCAGTAAGTGGGAGACAAGAGAGAGAAAGCATGTATTCTGAGTTCTGTTGCTATGTTTGATGTTAACGCAAGTGTAATAGTAGTGTCTGGTACTGAACACAGATTAGATCATGTCACAGTGCAACTCAGTACTTAAGCCATAATTTACTCTTTTCTGTTTTAGTCGTAGGCTCGCAAGTCTACTGCTTAAGTTTAAACCTGTTTCTATAATTCTTTTACTATTTTCTTTAAATATATATAACGTATAATATTCCCAGTCAAACACCTATAAACAGGAAGACACATTTGAAATGTATATTCAATGTGTCATGATATTTGAATTATGTACTGTGAGATAATAACATCTGTATAATCATTCAAATTTCTTCCATTTTAAGTCATATGAATGTATTTACATATTTCCTGTTACATCTTATAACAACATAGAAAGAAAATTATACATTATTTTTATGTTATTTTATATGCCTTAATTTTCCTGAACAAAATATTAAAGTATGTTATTTTCATAGTACCAATTCTTTTGAGCAATTGAAAATTGAAATCTACTATTTTATTGTAAATTATGTGAAAAGCAAATTTAATTAACTCTTATTGTGGAATATACATTTTCAAAATGGAGTTATATTTCAGTTTTTGAAGTTACTAATTATACCTAAGCCTGATATACACATTTTAATCTACATTTTATTTAAAATTTTATAAAACCATATTACTATAGATATTTTACCCTTTCTAGCAAAATTGAAGGGTAAATTACTTTTTGCCAATATGAGCAAAGTGTACATTATAAGAGCTTTCTCAGCAACGGGGATAATGTTCTTTTTATGAATTCTTACTGAACTTCGCTTTTGGCTACCTTGATATGAACTGTTTTCAGCTACTTGATACACAATATCAGTCTGGATCCATTTTTTTTTCAGATACAGAAAAATGTGTGAAATGCTCAAAGTTTCAAATACAGGTACATACGTTTGAAAATTAGCTCTGAGCATAAGAAATAGCTTCTTTTCATAACTATTTTTTGCTATACCGCCAGGGTCATATTGAATCCTTGTAGCTGCATAATAACCCTTAATACAATGTTGTTATTTATCCCTCCTTCTATACGGTTTTGTTTCTTGGCTGTTCCTAAATTGCATGGTTTGTGGGCAGGTACTAGTGTAAGTTTCCTTACGTAATTCTGCCACATAAACTTCTTTTTGATTTATGCACCCAAAGAGGCTTTCTTATCATGACTAACGAAAGTGACCTAGCATCTTGGGATGTTTGTATGTAGACTAATATCACTGAACATACTCATTCCTCCTGTCTCCTAAACCAGAGTTATTCCTCTGAATAGTACTAGAAAAATTATATATTGATCTACTAATATCACTAACTGTGGACTTTTAGGGGAATGCATTCTCATGAACTAGCTATGTGCACTTGACAGGACTGTGTGTGACAGGAATACATAATTCTATCATATTAAATGAAAATCAAAGACAAAATAAAATGAAAATATGGGGAGTGGCCTTTATTGTTGGGGGGGTGGTACCAAAAGAAACTTGATATTATTTAACCTTTAAAATGAATTAATCAAATACTGTAAATTTAAGCAGAAGCATGAGCCAACAACACCAGATCCAAACTGTCACCTCATGTTTCCTTAGGTGACTGTGGATAATCTAGTTTACAGCCATTACTCACTGCTAAACATTTGCAGTGAATTTGTTACTATGTTTCCAACACATGAAATTCTGTTTTCCACATTTCATGAAACCCCTTTCTGCATTTTGAGGTTGGGGAAACAGTTTCAAAAGCTTAAGCAGCACCTGAAACTCGTAATTTTTCCTGGGAATGTCTTATTAGAAGAGGTACTCCTTCCTCAAGTTAATTCTTATTTCCATGTTAAAGCTTTTCTCCTTGTCCTAATATTAGGAAAGTTCCTTGTAACTTAAGCTCTTCCCAGGTCTAGCTCTCAAATGAAATTTAATTAGGAAACATTTCCATTTTATACAGCTGTAACTCAATATGAGGAAAACTCTGCAGTATCAGTGAAACTGTGCACATGACTATATGATGAGTGGGATGTAATGCTAAACGCTAATGCAAATGTGCAATTAATGGAGCCTAATACTAAAGCACAGCTAAAATGGAATGGCTGTGTTGTTGGAGTCAAAAGCTGTGGTGCCAGAACTTAGTTCTCAATGGTACCAATCGGCTTCATTAGATAGGATCCTTTTGCAGTGATAACAGTTCCAACTAGACTTCAGCTTTTCTCGTACTCCTAACAAATAGAGCATGCCTGGTTATGTTTATTACCGTTCTCTCCCCTTTCTACATGGCCAAGAAACTATACTTGTACAACTAATCATAAAAGCATACCATGTCTTAACAGTATTATCAATAGATTTAGTGTTCATTTTATTTACTTTGCCTTTTTGCAAATATTCTGCTTCCACTCTGCAGGAAATGGTGGTCTTTTAATATCGAATTAACTATTGAATGCTATTTGGTTTTCTATCTGCAGTATATCATTCCTTGAAATATCTAGGCATTATATCAATTACAGTTTATTTTGATCTAATTTGGCCACAGAAAAATTTGTAAGGTATATAGTATAACTCATGAGCTTTGAAAATCCACAAAAATGACACATTTTTGGAATATATAAAGTCTTTCCTAATTATTTAGGAGTTATTATTTTATAGGTTGTTCTTATATTCAAATAAAATTATTATTAACGGTTACTATAGCATTGGCTGTGTTTCCTGTAATGTATTTGGCTATATTTAACTTATAAATTATCTACTTTAACATAATAGACCATTTAATTAGCACTGTGCTTGAGGTTGAAATATATCTTTGTATGAAAACTTGAATGTCGAAATAAATTTTAGTGATATGTACTGTCTCTTCAGAATTAATGATACAATAATAGTTTACATTTATTATTTAGAATATTGTCCTGTGCTTCAGTCCTTAGCAATAATTAACTTTGGCCTAAATGATTCCTTAGTGAGCACACTGCTGTTCTCTAGGTGCCTCTTGTCACTCCTCCCCCTTCATAACAGGCTATTCTTTCAGAAACAGGCTTTAAGTTAGAGACTACTAGAAAGACAATGTCATCAGTGTGAGAAATTCTCCATGTGTATGTTTTCACGCACATACATAAATTATGTATGAAATAATTAATGTACAGCCACTACTCTTTCCCTCCCTCCCTCCCTCCCTCCCTCCCTCCCTCCCT
>NC_022020.1:13524428-13538672 GCF_000317375.1 Microtus ochrogaster | reverse complement strand
TTAATCCCTGAGATCCTAGTTGAAGAGTGTGCAGGACAGGGGGCTAACTTAGCTCTCTAGACAGAGGATTTTTCTTTGATTTGCTGGTTCTAAAGTTTAGGTCTCAAGATAGCAAATTTTCATATTTCAAAGATTAATTTTTGCTTATTAATTTTTCCTGGGAACTTATCATCTTAATCTTCTGAAAAATATTAAAACTGGCTTTTTAATATTTTAAAATATAATTTTTAATAAAATATTGAACTTAATAAAATATAAAATTTTAATATATTTTATTAGCATATATTAGTGACAGCTAACAATGGGTTCATTATAACATTTTTATGCATTTGCATAATGTATTTCAATCATGTTTTCTCACCCATCATTCTCTCTTGTTCCCTTCCTCTTCCCCCTGAGTACCACATCTACTTTAGTATTCTTTATTTCTGATGTTCCAATGAGTTTCATCTGTGTTGCTCACAAGAGCTTGTGAGGAAGTTTATTTACAGGAACACATGCACTTTATCCTTAGCTACATTGCTAGTCTCTCCCTTCCTCATCAATCATAAAGCCTAATCTTTAAAGCCTCGCTTTCAATAGACATGGAAGGTTTTAGAGAAACAGTCTAGAAATAGCATGTTTATGCAGGACTTCATCCTTCTATGGCATTTTCAGGGAAAACAATGCTGTGTAGTGTCTAGAACACATGACTTTCAAGTTTTTGTTCACATCAGTTTTGCCCTGTGCTTTGGATAAATATCTACTGTTTCTGTGGATCCAGCTTTAAAATGGATATTTTTAATCTACATTTAATTCTACTAGTTTGTTATTAAAAACTCTCAGAGTTTTGTGAACTCATGACGAATGACACACCTTTTGGTGTGGAGAAACAAAACTAAGCTAAAACATAATAAATCCTAACAATTTATTCAAAATCTTTTTGACTCAAGAAGCTGCAGACTCATGTATATAACATGGCAGGACTTATTCTACTTATCTTTCAAATGGTTTACAACGTAATGGTGATATGTGAGGCCATTGCTACCCTTGGAACAAAAAATGGAAATACTCAACACAGTGAGAAAACAGGTGTACAGAAGTCAGGACAGAGTACATGGGATGATCTCAGCTTTCATAAAAGCAGATTGGCTGACAAGCATCATTCAGAGGTAGAAAAGTTTTGCTCTGCTGTTCTACAGGGATGGTGATGGTGATGATGATGATGACAGTGATGATAAAATGGGAATGTAATGTGCTTTTCACAGTTGTATGATTTTAAAATAGCAATCAAAGAAAAAAGACCTAAAATACCTATGTCCACAGATTGTCCATTTTTTTCTCCACTTTTTCAAACAAGTTTTCAGGATTATACTGGCATTACATGTACGCATCTCCCTAAGTAGGTTTAAATTCCAGAGCAACAGACATCAGGGAACTTTCGTGGCCCTTTTTTCTGTCCTGAAAATGATGACCATCCTGTAGATTGCACTTCTTCGTCATCTGTTTTCATTTGCATCTTTGCATCTTTGCTCTAAACACGTCGGAGATTGTGTACTTCTGTGTTGGCAATTTAGTGCAACAACTCAGTGAATCAGGACTATTTGGATATTTTACTGATCAAATAAGACATGATCTATACAATTCTGGGATTAGTGCCAGGAAAACTTTGATCTTGTCTCAGTTTCTTTTCCTGTTGCTTTGATAAAATTTCACAAACAAAACAAAAACATTTCAAAGGAGGAAGCTTTTACTTCAGCTGACAGTTCAAGGATACAGTCCATCATAGTATGGAAGCAAAGGCATCAGCATCTTGAAGGAACTGCTCACATCCCATGGGCAGCCTAGACACGGGTATCTATGGATGCTGTTGTGTTTAGCTTACTTCCTCTTTTTTATACAGTCCAGGATCCCAGCCTAGGGAATTGTGCCACCCAGAGTAGGCAAATCTTCTCACTTCACCTAACCTATACAAGATAATCTCTGAAAGGTGTTCATGCCCATAGTCCCATCTCCCAGTTGTTTCTAATTCTCACCAAGTTCTAAACTGAGATCTATGATTACATGTTCCATGCATATTTTCTTTTTTATTGTAGTATCTTAAATTTAGTGTTTAGAACTTAATGCATTTGAGTTGGGCCATTGACTTCCAC
The DNA here is from genome assembly GCF_000317375.1 of Microtus ochrogaster. NCBI lineage: Eukaryota > Metazoa > Chordata > Mammalia > Rodentia > Cricetidae > Microtus > Microtus ochrogaster. The sequence goes on along the minus strand of NC_022020.1, from coordinate 13,536,540 downwards.
TGTTTATATGAGAGTTCTGTATTCTCAGGCAAACGGAGGTTGAGAATTAAGTTAGGCTGCTCGATGTGCTTGAATTAAGCACAGGTCCAGCAAGAGAGTCCAAGGCAAAGCATGGCTGAAGCTGCTGTCCTCACCGTGGGTGCATGCCCTCCCTGGATGCTGTGAGGAAACACTGGCCTCTGACTCAAGTGGAGAACTTGGTCTCCTACACGATGTTAGAAAGCCTTGACATTAGCGTTCAAACATTGGAGAAACCCATCCCTTGAGGAAACATTTTTAAGGGATTTGAGTATCTCAAAATAATTTAAGATGAAAGCATTAGATTAAAAATCAGGAAAATTAAACACATTCCTCAGAAAGGGTTCTTTGTAGGTGTGGCACACTAATATAATAGAAAGCACGTTGTGTGTGTGAGAGAGTGTGTATGTGTGAGTGTGTATGTGTGAGTGTGTATGAGTGAGTGTGTCTCTGTGTGAGAAAGATATTTCTCACCTTTCTTGCTATTTTTTCATCTTTTGCCATAGATCCAATATAATAATAGTTTTCTGCTGATTACAAAAAGGACACAGGAGATGTTCTGTGAGCCTCAGCTAAGCTCTTATCTGTAAGCCATGTTCTTTGACTCGTGAAAAGAAAATCAACATTCAATGACAAACAAACATTCTGCTTCCTTTATACAGAATGCATTATTTATTTCACATAATATTAGAGATTCTACTGCCTTAAATAACAATTCTGTATATCTGAGATAGGCAGGAAGTGTACTATTCTAATTAATCAGTACCATTACATATAGTAAATAAATATCTGAAGAATATTTTTATAGTTCCTTGAAGAGTTTAAAGGTAAATATTGTTCCATTATAAATAGCTTGCAAAAATTATGTGAGGTTATTTTCTTCATTTTTGTAAATGGCTAAGTTGGAAAACCCATATTTCTCTGATACTGCTATGCAATACTAGGCTCATATCGCATGCTTAATAAATGCAGAAAGGAGAAACTATAATCTATGAAGATTTTGCCTAGTTAACCAAATAGCATGAATAGTTTGGATAAAACAGTAACGATGGAGTAATTTTCTGCCTACAACCAACTGCTGTGAACATAGGTGTGGGATAATTGACGGCTTGAGTGAACAGTGCCCCTCCCCTCACACAATTTTGGAGCACCATATAAGTAAAAAAAAAATTTAGGGTGGAGATTTTTCTATGTGTGACTCTGGGGAAGCTTTGATTCTCCACTTAATACTGGAGGTGCTGTGACTATCCCTTGCACTGACTGGTTCATTCCAGCTGTGCACATTATATAATGCTGCCACTTCTGAGGCGAGTCCAGTCAGCTATGACTTTCAATGCATCCACATATGTATTTTAGCTACCTGCATGCACACAGACATGCACGCACACACACACACGCACACACACATACACTCACTCACTACATGCCAGTATACACCCATGTGCACACTGACATGTTACCCATTTGATTCTGCATATTGGAAAAAGCTTAAATTTAAAAGTCGCACACATAATGTTGTATTCATTTTTTTATGTTAGGGACAGCTACAACCTATTATTTATTCAACCTAATAAACCATATGTGGACAAGCATCGGGGGAGGGGGGACAACTAAAAAGGAATCAATGACTTGGCCATTTAACTCATCTTCTAGGAACCCTAAATCAGAAGGTCAGTATGCTTCCCTTATCAAAGCTGATGTAGTGTTATCTATGATAGTGGCAGAGATGTCACACAGATCTTTGAAACACTGAAGTTATTTTTGTTGGCAGTGGAGACAGTCAAAAGATGTAGAACTTACAGAAGAAATTTTGTCATTGGCTAACATCAAATTAGATGTCCTAAATGAATTTCTTATTGAACAATCATGTCCAAATCAGCTTTTCTGGAAGGAAATCAACCCCTGTGAGCATTTCCATTAGGCTGCATCTACTCAGTAAATTGCAACGTCAGTGCACCCTAGTGGTGAAAGTGAGATACTGCAGCCATGTAAAGTACCAGGAACAGTTAATACTGGATGGGATTCCCACTCACTTCAGAGGCTTTTGCTTTCCTGGATACCATCGTGTTGCAGTGAATAATATCCTGAATTTATCAAGAAAATATGTGCATATGCCTAAACGGTTATCTAGGTATCAAATTGGTATAGGGTACAACTGCAGAAACTAGCAAGTTATAGAGGGTTTGAGTGAGTTATTAGAAAGAGAACGTACCCGCTGTGATGCCAGGCAAATGAGTCTGCATCCTGAGAGTGGAAATTCTGTGCTGTGATCTTGGCATTGTGATTACTTTGAATCTTATGTTTGGATGTCCATAAATCATATATGTAAAGATTTTTTAACACAGTTCTTGCTTCAAATACTGTAGTAATTGTTAAAGTGAAATGGATATTTTTGTTTTAAAAAATGAAGAATTATTTATGTGGGAAGAAATGAGAGAAATAGATGTTTTCTATTTAAGTATGTGATAAAAAGTCTATTTTGTTTTGGGTGCTTCACAGTGACCTACAGACATCACCCCTCTAGGCGTTTAGGCATGCATCTCACTGAACTGAGAATGGCTTTCATCAGAATTATGAAAATCAGTTATTTTCAGTTCATAATGAATAAAAATAAATAAGTTTTTAATCCTATTCTTTTTCTGTGCTATTCCTCATGCAGTTCTCTCTCCTCAGGACATTCTTCCCATGGTCAGCAAGCACCACAGTGGACCTGGGCATCACTCAGACACTGTTCCCATGGTCAGCGGGCCACAGTGGACCTGAGCATTACTCAGACACTGTCCCCATGGACAGAGGCACCACAGTGGACCTGAGCATCACTGAGACACTGTTCCCATGTCAGCAGGCACTACATGTGTACTTGAGCATCACTCAGACACTGTCTCCATGGTCATTGGGCACCACGGGTGTACCTGGGCATCACTCAGACACTGTCCCCATGGTCAGTGGGTACCACAGTGGACCTGAGCATCACTCAGACACTGTCATGATTAGTAAGACTGTCTGTAAAGAAGCTAAGATGGTGATTTAGATGCTTCTGAGAATTTGAAATTTATACCTAGTATTTCCTTTTTTTCCATATTAGTATAGAATGTGTAAACAACATAGCTATTGCCAGATACATCCAGTAGGTGTTTAAATATTAAAAAGTTTTATGCTATGAATTATAAAGCGTATCTTCCAAGAAGAGGTCAGAGAGGTTGGGATAGACAGGTGGAATTTCTGTAAGTACTTCAGGCCCTTAAAAGATTCTTCCTCAAGATTACGCTTTCAGCAGCATAGCCCCTAGTCATGATGGAAATCAAAACCATCTGTTCATTGCTTGGAAAACTCATCCACGATCATAGTGAGTACCCCAGATGTGACATTTTTAAAGGGAACGGTGTGATAAGTTCTTTATGTAGTGCCTCTAAAAACTAATTTTCCAGATGTTGAACAATTTTTAAAATTCAGATAACTAATTTTTCCTCCTTGTTTCAATACCTTCCTATAACTCCCATCAGCCCCCGAACCTCACTTGTCTAAGTAAACAAGGGTGGCAACAAAGGACCAAACTCATTAGCAGAGTCTCAAAGCCAAAGGTTTATTTGTTCATATCTAATGTGTATGAGTGATTTGCCTGCATGTATGCATGCAGCATGTGTGTCTGGGGGCCACAGCGGTCAGAAGAGGGCATCATATCTCATGAAGCTGGAGTTACAGATGAGAGAGAGTGCTGGGAATCAAACCCAGGATCTCTGCAAGGGCAGCAACTGCTCCTAATTGTGGAACCCTATCTCTACCTCCTAGAGTCTGAAATCTAAACTTCATCTTTTTTTAAAAACTTAATTTTTATTTTTCATTATGCATGTGTCTGTGTGTAGGTGTGTGCATATTAACACAGGTGCTAGTGCAGACCAGAGGCATTGGATGCCCCTGGAAATCTACAGACAAGTGACTGTTAGCCATGTTTTGAGGGTACTGGGACCTGAATTGTCCTCTGCCAGTGTTCTGAGCACTCTTAACTGATGTGGGAGTCCCCTCTGTGTGCTGTGATTACCATTAATGAATAAAAAACCTGCTTTGGACTATAGCAGGGCAGAAAGAGCTAGGTGGGTAAAACTAAAGTAAATGCTGGGAGAAAGAAAGGTGGAGTCAGGGTGAAGTCATGTAGCCATGGCCAGAGTCAGACATGCAGAAACTTTGCTGCTATGCCACTGTCATGTGGCGATACAGATTGATGGAGATGGGTTAAATTAAGATGTAAGAGTTAGCCAATAAGAAGCTAGAGCTAATGGGCCAAGCAGTGATTTAAATAATACAGTTTTGTGTGATTATTTCAAGGCTAAGCAGCCAGAAACCAACAAGCAGCCTGCTGCTACACTTAACTACTGGACAATATCTCCAACCCATTACCATAAGAAGGCTAATTTGCCCATGCTAGGTGTCTGCAACAACTGTATACTTGGTATGCATACACCTAGGAAATTGCTGATGTTCCTGGACTAGCAGCGCACAGGAAGGGCAAGGTGTAGAGGAGAGCAAAGGCAGGAGGTCAGGACTGTGACAGAACACTAGACCAGGAAGAGTTTGTCATTGTCTTTAACCCCAGCAGATGCAAGACTACACCATGTTCTACTCGCTCCTAAGGAGAAGTAGAGGTATGTTTTCTACTCTTATGTAAACAATTATGTGTTTCAGTGCAGTTCTCCAGGCTGCTGGGAATTCTATAAACACTGGCTTTGCTGAGTCCTATTTTCACTCAATATTTAGGGATTCTTTCTTTTTACTATTAGGAAACATGTGTGAGCGAAACCTTTTCCAGGGCCCATCTGTTCATATTGTATTCATCTAGTGTCAGAATTCTCTTTTTCAGCAATCTGTTCCTAGAAGCCCAGTAGTCCTCAATAAGAACTGACATCAAAATGGGACTGTTAACCTTTGGTTTATCTGAATTATGGTATGCTTACACTTAATTGATTGTTTTAATTAATGTAAAATAAAGTCCATTATTATAAGAAAGGAAAAGGAAAAGAAAGCTCTTGGGTCAGTAAGGTAGACGTCTGCCAAGTATGATAACCTGAGTTTGATCTCTAAAACCCCTATTTTTTTTCTTTAAAAAAAAGGTTGGGCAGTGGTGGTGCATACCTTTAATCCCTACACTCAGAGACAGAAGTAGGCTGATCTCTGTGAGTTTGAGGTCAGCCTGATTTACAGAGTGAGTTCCAAAATAGCCAGGGCTGTTATATAGAGGAACCCTGTCTTGAGAAACCAAAAACCAAAACAGTAGCCAAGGCTTGGACTCCCAGACTTGGGGTGCAAACACAGATGAGTTTGTGTACTGACTCAGGTTTGCACACTTTGACTTGGGATGGAAACACAGATGGCTTGTGCACTGGCTCATTTGCACACTTGGACTTGGGGTGCAGACACAGATGGCTTGTGCACTGGCTCAGGTTTGCACACTCGGACTTGGGGTGCAGACACAGATGGACTTGTGTACTGGCTCAGGTTTGTGCTCCATGACTTGGGGTGAAGACACAGATGGGCTTAAGCACTGGCTCAGGTTTGCACACTGGGACTTGGGATGCAGGCACAGATGGGTTTATGCAGTGACTCAGGTTTGCACACTCAGAATTGGGGTGCAGGCACTGAATGATTCCCAGGCCTTCTGCCAGTAATCCTAAATTACTAGGTGAATTCCCGGCCAGTGAAGAAATCTGTCTCTGAAAGAGCTGAATGACACCTAATGTTGTCCTCTGGCCTCTGTATATTTGCATGTAAATCTGCACACATGCACCTGCACATACAAATAGAGGAGATATTTTCCTTACAATGCAATGTATCTAAATTAGAATATAATTAATGAAGTGAAGTTATTTCCAATAACAAAAATCCTCTCATTTAACTTGAACCACATTTTACTTCCTTGTCCTTGCTCTTCTGGGGAGGATGATATAGTCTGAGATTCCCCTGCCTTGGCTCTGGGACATTTCCTCTGTGTGTTTCCTTCTGGTAGGCTCTTGCAGACCTGCAGTGACTTTATGTGTCTTCCTGTCTCTGTGGAAAGTGGACATTTTTACCCCTGTACCACATTCCATTATTTCTTACATTCCACACCACATTTGAAGCATTTGCCTCAATTCTTCAAATTGCTTTTAGCTGTCTGAAAAAAAAAATGACCTGAACTGTCTAAAAATATTCCCACTCACTTTACTCCTCTGTTGGCTTTGCCAGCTTTCATTATAAATACTTACCACCACTTACCACCACCTTCTCAGCACTACACAGAATCTTGTGGCTAGACAGACGCATGCCTGTGTTTTTTTCCCAGTGCTTCTCCATTGTCTGGTGCATCCCCCTGGGAGTTATCCAGACCATGTGGTGGGCTGCAATATCAAAAACATCATAAGGAGTAGAAACCATCAATCAATCAACCAGCATCATGGATGTGTGGATAGGACGGTTGATAGTGTGAAGTATATGATTTAAAGTTGGAAAACATTGTTTCAGATCAATGTGGTAACAAGATTGCCTACAGGCCATTTCCTTATTCCTTCTGCACTCCTGGATTTGCGTTTTCGTTGTCATATTCTCAGATGTTCCTGACCAAATATTTTCTTTTAAATTTGGAACAACAATAACCTTCAGATGCAAACCCATATTCTCACATATCAAATGGCATTGGATTACTTATGTTTTGTCTAGCAATCTTAGTTTTGTTTAACATCCTGAGTCTGAAGAGATTGCTCTTCTTCCATGTGACCTGATTTTGGCCCCAGAACCCACATCAACTGGATCACAACAACTTGTAACTACAGCTCTAGGAGATCTAATGAGTTTACCCATCCTCACATGACATAGATACACAAAGACACATATGCACATGAATAAAAAATAAAAATTAACCCTACATATCTCTGGTTGGAATAAGTCATCTTTCCCTGCCTCAGCTAAGGACAAACAGCCTTCAGAACTAGTGAAAAGGTGACAAGATTAAATGTAGAAAGTGATTAAAGAAAGAAAAAATAAAACAGGCTGAAAATGGCAAACTGGAGAAATAATAGTGTCAAGCTAGGAGAAGCAAAGCCAGTACTACTGTAGGAACAAGAGGGAGCCAACCAAGTGAGAGAGCACGCCACAGGTCAGCGGCAGTGGGCTTGCCTCATAGGCAGGTCTGCCTGGTTTTGACATTGTAAATATCATGAAGAGACAGAAATTCTGTTGGTCATTAGCACAGATTTATAGACCATATAGATACAACATAGTACAGCCATTTCAAAAGAGTGTTGAAGCTAAGTTCAAGGTCCCCACTGAACACATTTTGATTGAAAGGTTGGCATGGCTGACTGCTGGCCTTATTGACTTGACTGTGGCTATTTCTATACTTCTCACTTAGCAGACATTAAATGTTGAATACTCATCAAAACAGTTTTCGAAAATCACTACAAAATTAATCAAGTAATTACCAATAGGTCATTCAAATAATTTGGCCTGTTTGATCACGTTAGTTCCTAGAACCTTATCTAGCAACATTAGCTAATAATTACAGTGATTACCCATTCAATAAGATGCAGAGCAACAAGATGTGTCTTAGCTGAGAAATCTCTTATTATTATGTGTATTCCTTACAGGCCTTGCAAATGATTTCTTCTGCAGTAGCACAATTGTATGTACAGCTCTTCTTTCCTTTGTGTCTTTGTTTTGTAACATCTTATCTGCACTCTTGGCCACATGTGAGAGTACTGTAGGCTCCTCTAGTCTTTAGTCTTTTCTATGTAATTCACAAGCTATATAAAGGTTGAGAGGCTTATTCAATCGGCTGTGCTGCCCAGACCCTAGGTCTCTCTTTAGATACAACTCTTTCTGTATACCACTGTATGTGACTTTACAGCTTTGAATAAGATTTGTATTTAGATTTTAAAATTCTTTTCAATTCTATTTAACTTAATTAATTTAAAAATATTTTTTACCAGCTGCATATCATGTTATATGTGTTGCAGGTAGTTTATTTTGGATGTTTTCCCAAAGGCAGAGAAAAAATTTCACTAGAAGATGATTATGTAATTTATTCTTCACCTATTATGAATAAGGTTTCATAAAAATAATTACAGTGGTTTGACCTTTAAGGGGCAAAGTTTCACAAGAACATGCTGTGCAATATTGGAGAAAAGTTGTCATTTTCATGTGTTAATTCTTATTATGTAAATTAATATAGAGAGATATTTTATAATTATGGTGACAATATGAACTTTTCCTTGCTCTCTAGCTCAGAATGTGAAGAGTCACATTCTACCCACATATCATGCCACTTCTTTGTCATTGATGTAGTTCAGCGACAGAGAGCCTGCCTACCATGCCTGAAGCCCTTGGTTTGGCCATTAGTACTGCAGACAAACAAAGCCATCTTCCTGTATGAGTGACTGTAAGATTGCTCTTTTCGAAGTGGTAGGTAGTCACTGGTATACTTGGCTGAACATGGTACAATATTGAATACAAAATCTTTGTGTTGTTGAGTTCTGTTTGTTGTTCTAGGAAATAATGGTCCATGCTCACAACTCACCATGATTTAGCACCATTTCAGCTCTTGCATTAGTTTTAAATCTTGGGTTAAAATTGGTATCTAACCAGTAGAAGTCTTTATTCTGCTTCTTGATTCTGCTTCTTGTTAACTTTTAAAATTAGTATCATTTTGAGTTGATGTACAAAGTAGTAGGTTTCTGTATGACAGTTTCATATATATTGGCGCATGTGCATGCACACACACACACACATGCACGCACGCACGCACACACGCACACACACCCCATATTCACTTCCTCATCTCTTATTGGCCTCTCCTCCCTCCTTTCTGCCCCCAAATACTCTCCTTTTCTGCGTTGAGGTCATATAAAGTGACATGAGAGTTTATTTAAAATTATAGAAAAAAACACACATGGGTTCTATTTCTCAACACATTGGCTCTCCCTTCCTCTCACCTCTTTTTTCCATTAATACATTTCTTTCTCAACTAGTCCCCCTTCTGTTTACATGCCATGTATATGCCCATGTACATATGAGCACATATTTAGTTTGTAAGTATAAAAAGACACACATATTTGTCTGAGTCTATTTTGCTTGCCATTTTCCTGCAAAAGACACAATTTTCTTCTTTTCTGTCGCTATATATATATATATATATATATACATAAATATATATATATAGAGAGAGAGAGAGAGAGAGTGAGAGAGAGACACGGTTTCTCTGCTTATCCATTCATCTGTTACCAGGCCTCAGCTTGGTTCCCTATTTTGGCTATTTTTAATAATGTTGCAGTAAATAGTTCAAGCATGTCCATGCTATGATAAGTTTTATTCCTTCAGATAGTCAGTAGTGGTGTAGCTGGACCATATGGTGATTTTAATTCTACTTCATGAACGTTTATACTGATAGCCTGGATGACGCTAATAGCTGTATTGTGACCAGCTATGTATTCAGGTTCATTTTGACCTTCATCTTAACAGTATTTTCTGTCATTTTTGTTCCTTTTCCCTTTTCTGTCTCACCCTTCCTCCCTCTCTCTCCTTCCTTCCTTGCTTTTTGTTTTGTGATGAGGTTTCTCCTTCCTTCCTTCCTTCCTTCCTTCCTTCCTTCCTTCCTTCCTTCCTTCTTTCCTTCCTTCCTTCCTTTCTTCCTTCCTGTTTTGTGATGAGGTTTTCCCTTAGAGCCAGGTTTATTTGCAATTCTCTATTTTTTGCATGCTGGCTTCACAGAAATTCTCTTGCCTCAGTCTCCCGAGTGTTGGGATTACAGGCACGGACCTCCATCTTGAATGGTAGCCAATCTGACTGGATGAAATAGTATTTCAATGTGGTTTTATTATGTCTGTCCCTGGTTAATTAAATAAACCAGTTGGAAAAAAGAAATGCAAATGCCCAATGTAGAGATGAAATCTTATTCCTTTAGATAAGAAAATGATGTAATTCCCTTAATTCATTGCATTAATATCAGAAGTCCTCACCTTCAAATAATATGGCTTGGCTGATAAGCCACAATTTTAGCTGCCAGGTCTCCTGGAATATGTTAAAGAGTCAGTTACTTTCTTTCAAGTAGAATTATGCATTTTTACTGTGTATTTGGATGTCTTTCTCATGAAATTTTGTAAACCGAGACCAGGTTAGAGTTATTGTACCCCCTATTTAGAATACTGAGCCCAAATAAGTTAGAACACTTTACATAAATACAGAACCTCATGTCAGCAGACACTGTAAATGTATTAGAATACTTACCCTACACTGTAAGATTACTCTTCTAACACTGTATTTTCTGTTTCATTCAAGTGACAGTTGCCAGAGGTGCATATAATTTAGAAATTTAGAGTGACCCAAGAGACAGACCCAAAACCACATTGTCAAATTTTCTCTTGCATTTGATTGCAAAACATACATCGTTCTGACGTGCAGACTCTTCATTTTTCGGAAGAATCATCACAGGGGGATAGAGAACTGTTTGCAGGACTATTGTGAGGGTTAAACAGGAAACAGGACCTTACATTGATGGGTTGGTAAAGATTTCCTCTGTAACACGTCTGAACCAGGTCATGGTATCGTACAATCTGCGTGAATCTTAACCATGAGAATGGTTTATACTTCCCTAGTCACAGACCTGAGAATTATGCGTTTCTGTACAAGTTGAATACTTTCTGCTGAAAGGATACATGTAATTCATTTGACATTAGAGAAAGATAACTGTTGCTGAGAATGAAATCATGGGACAAATAATCACATTTCAGAGTCCCTGGTATAAGTTTTGCTCTCAGATTTCAGTACTTTGTGTTTTGATTAATGAAATAAAGATGGATTATACAGCCATGAGCTACAAAGTGAAAAATTGAGCAAGACAACTACTTGTTATTAAATGATTCTCATAACAGATTAACCATTACACTTACATATTCAGATCCAAATTGGAATAAAAATTCATCATTTAAATGCAAAATTTTCATATTTAAAAAGTGTGTGTAACGGGCATGTCTCAGTAGGTAAAGTGATTGCCCATAAGCAGGAACGCCTGAGCCTTGTGCACTGATATCAAAGCTGCATGTGGGGATGCTTATAATGCCATCCCTGGAAAATGTGGTGTCAGGGGAGCCCTGAGACTTTCTGGGTCACCAAATGGATAGGCCAGAGGTTCCATCATAGACCTGTCTCAAAAAAATAACTAGGGCAATGACTGAGGAAGATTCCTAGTGTGGACCTCTGACCTACCTACAGGCAATCACATTAACATGGCTTTATGTAAAAAAGAAAAATGTTTTGATACTCTTTGCTGTTGAGTTTGCAGGATGAGATTTGCAAATTGGTTTACTTACAGTTGATTTCTTTATTTCAACGCTTTTTGGTACCTGACTTTTGTCCCACTGCATTTTACTATGTTGGATGGGTGGTCAATAACATTTGGAGTCTAAAGGGGTGACTTGTGACTTTTAAACACTGGTCATCTTTTCTTCCCAACAATGGGACATTGATTGGCCAGATAGAGTGCCCTTTTTCTTTCAGTTATAATACTTGTCAGTGGATTTCTCCAAAATACATTCTTAATGGTTAGGGATTTTTTTGTAGTTGTTTTTTAAACATCCATAGGGAAAAGCAGAATTGACCCTTTTACAGCTTGATCATTGATCTGGTCATGCAGGTGAATCAGTTTGCTACTATTTTTCCAAATTAGTTCCATGAATTCAATTTGACACAGTTATAGCCATCTTGAGTCATACCTGCTGTGATTGTCCCTGAGCAGTCCTGGCCAATTTCCCTTACATGGTTTCCTCAAATACTAAACCTAGACAAATCTGATTGGGTGGAGTTATACTAGGCTTCAGTGCTAAAAATGGACGTGACTGTGCTCCGCTATCTTCAGATGAACCAAAGGTACGTCCTGGCTTGATTAAAGTCACTTTTGTCTTGATGAGAACATGTAGTTCTACATTCTCTCCAAATTGTGGGAGTTCATTAATATTGCCACCCAGGACCAAGCTTCTGTCCCGAATATGGCTGTCTCTTTCTTTGGTCTCACAGAATCTTGGAGCCAGTTGCTTTGTGCTTTTTACGCTTTTATTCTTCACTTCATTAAAAAAAA
>NC_022020.1:13514793-13524328 GCF_000317375.1 Microtus ochrogaster | reverse complement strand
ATTTTTCGAGACAGGGTTTCTCTGTGGCTTTGGAGCCTGTCCTGGAACTAGCTCTTGTAGCCCAGGCTAGATTTTTCTTTGTAGGACTTATTTTCGAATGGGCCCCAGACGTCACATTTGTGACACAGTTGCTTTACTGTCAAGGCGGACACCCAGCCTCTAATATTTTTGCTTTTTTTAATTTATAAGTTTTTCATGTTTAAAATTGTGTGTGTGCACGCGCGTGCATGTGTGTGAGTGTGTATGCGTATGAACGTATGTGCAGGGGCATGTGTACCTGTATGTAGAGGCCAGAGATTGACACTTTCTTTGACCTCACCATTGTATATCTTACTGAACCTCCAGATCACAAGTTGCTGGCTACGGAGCAAACTCCAGGGTTCTTGCTGCCTATAACTTCCCAAGGGTAGAAGTGTTCTACATGAACTCTGGGTGTCTGAGGTCAGGTTCTCATACTTGTCAGGCAAGAATTTTACTGAGCCATTTCACCAACAATGTTATAGATTTGCTTAGAACTGTTGTTGTTTATCACATGAAGGGTGTTGAGGCTTTCCTCCTTCCATATCGACCAATGCAAACGGTGCTTTCATTGGCATGGCCATAAGGTTCCTTACCATATACCACATATACAAGGGGAGCTTCTTAACAATCTTTTAATATGATTGTACATAACACTGAAGAATGATATCCACAGGATCAAGTGAGAGTATTTTGTCTCCAGACTGTTAAATTTATTTTTTCCAAATACAGGCAATTTAAGAGCCTTAAAGTTTATTTATAAAGATATGTTTTGTGAACATAAGTTTTGAATGTTGCCTCAGAGTTTGTGGGTTTTGTTTGGTTTTTAGTTAACATACAAAGTAATACGTTTCATTTTGGTGTTTTCATAATACTTTGTCATGGTTGATCCTTGCCTTCTTCTGTCTATTTTCCATCCCTTAAACTCTTCCAACCCTGGTAGTCTCTTTTGTACTTCCTGAATACAAGTATGTATTACTCCTCCCTCACTTCCTCAAACTCTTTTCTCCACAGTCAGGGTAGCCTTTCTAGTATCTTGGTTTGTACCAATGCATTTAAGTATGTACCCATATGTCATGGTCAAAGCTAGAATTTTTAAATATATATGCAACATTCATCTTTCTGAATATTTGTTACCTCACTGAGTGTAGTAATTTCCAGATCTATTCATCTTATGAAAATTTCATATTTTCATTTTTATTTATGACTTAATAAAAATCCTTCATATGTATGTTTCAGAGAGTTAGTATCCATCTCTCTCTTGATGAGTATCTACTATCATTCCATTTTATTGCTACAGGGAAGAGTATAGCAGTGAAAATGGATATGCAAGTAACACTCTGATAGGAGATAGAGCCCTTTGGGTATGTGCCCAATGGTGGTACTTTGTCATATGGTAGTTCTATCCTTTTTCTTTTTAGAACTTCCACACTGATGTCCGGAGTTCTTCATTTCCCACATCATCTCACATTCTGACTAGAGTGAATTTTAACTCCCATTTGCCCATCTCAGGGCATAAAACACTTTTAACAATATATATTGATCATCTATGTTTATTCTTTTGAAAGCTCTCTATTTAATCCATTGACTCATTAGTTGATGGGAAGTTTCATACTTAAGTTTTATGCTTTTTTACTCATTTCAGGTTCAAACACCCTGTCTGAAATGTAGCTGGGAATTTTTTTTTCATTTCATAGTTTGTCTGTGTTTTCATTCTATTTATTTCTTTATCTGTGCATCTTTGTCATTTAATGCAACCTGATTTGTCACTTCTTGACATGATATCCTCTGCTATTGGAGCCTTGTTTTCAGGGGGTCATTACATAAGCCTCTATCTGGAAGTGTTTTCCTATGGTGGTTTCAGCATTTCACATATTAATGTACCAAAATTTGATAGACTTTTAATTGATTATTGTTCAAGGTGAGAGATGTGGATTCATACTTCTACAGGTGGATATCTGGGTTTACCAGTTGCAATCTCATTTTTTGTTTTGATTTTTTGTTTTTGAGATCATATCTAGAAAGCCATCACTCACTGTCCAGATTTTACCTATATTTCCTTTCAATATGTCAAAAATTTCAGGTCATTTAGTCTTTCACTCATGTTGAGTTGCTGTTTTAACATAGGAGTGCGCTAACCTTTGTTTTGTATTTATGTGTCTGATTTTCTATTTACTTCTTATTAAAATGATCATCCCTTCCTTACATACATTCTTGGCACATTTGTTTAAGACCAATTTATCACAATCCATAGATTTATGTTCAGTATATCTTGTTCCATTGATTTAGCTGTGTATTTTTGTCACTATCAGACAGTTTTGATTGTTGTAGCCTTTGAGGATACTTTGAAATTAAGTAGTTTTTAATTTCATTTTTCAAGAATGTCTTGCTCAATTGCATTGACATGTAAACAGCCTCTTGTGGTTCCAAATGAATTTAAGTTTTTAATGCCTATATGAATTATTGGGATTTTATAGGAGTTATATTTAAACTATGGATCATTTTGAGTTGTAAGGACATTTTAATAATATTTATTCTTTCAGTCATAAATATATGGAATTCTCCCATTTACTGATATCTTCATTTTTTTTTCATCAGTTGCTGCTTAACCTGTGTATGGTAGTTGATGCCTGTATTCTCAGCATTTGGGTGTCAGAGGCAAGAGGATTGTCATGAGTTAGATGCAAATCCAGGCTAAGTGGGTTACAGTCAAGCTTGAGCTGTAGAATAGGACACTATATCATAAATAAAAGCATTTTTTAGTTTTTAATGCTTGGAACTTTAAAATACTCTATTAAATATACCATTTAGCTGATTGTTGCCACTGTTTAAATTGTATTTATTAATTGGAGGATAGTTTACTATATGTAGAAATACAACTGTTCTCTTAGTATCTTTTATCTTGTCTCCTTCCTGAATTTGTTAACTCACAGCTCTTGCTGGATTTTACAGTTTTCTGTAAATGTAAAAATCATGCCATCCATAAACAGAGACAATTTTGCATTTTCCTTTCAAATTTGTAGTCCTTTTTGAGGCCTCTCATTTGTGTTCATTTTTCTCTTTAATCCAAATGATCATATTTAGTATTCTCGTAGGGGTGACTTGGTAGACTTGAATTTATATAGTCTTTTTATAGCATGGAAGCTTTCTTTCTCCTTTAACCATGGTTTAAATGTTTGCATATTTTTCTATATTATTCAGCTGTAAAGCTGTTTACTTGAAAACTTTCCTTTTATATCATAATGTAGGTGTTTGTCACTAACATATTTTCTTTTAGAGCCCTTTGTCTTGTATGCCAATCATTTGACTTGTTCTTCCATTTCACCTGTTTCAAGGTATTTTCTGTTTTAAATTTATTTACCCATTCATTGCTTAGAAATTTGTTAACTGGTTTTCATGCATTTGTGAATATTTCAACTCTCCTCTTACATAATTGCTTTTTTAAAAAAGAGATTGTATTTCATCTTTTTCCTTTGATACTTTCCTTTCCTTTTTAAAAGAGATTGTGTTTCATTTTTATTGGTGTATTCCTGTGCTTTCAGAGGCAAGGGGAAGGCATGGGTTCCCTTGGAGCTGGAGTGGCAGGCTGTTGCTAGCTGCCTAATGTAAGGGCTTGGACATGAACTCCAGCATTGTGTGAGAGCAGCAAGCATGTTTACCCACTGAGCTATCTCTTTAGCCTTCCTTTCAATAATGTCTAATTTCACATCAGCATTCAGAGAAAAAGTTTTGTAGGGTCTGAGTCTTGTTTCATTGTCACATACATGTTTCTTCCTGGAGGCTGTTGTGTGTTCTTAAGAAGGATGAACATTCTGTTGTTATGGTGGTTCAATGTCCTAAAGCGTCACTCAAGTCTGGTGTTTCTTCACTTTGTTCATGGTTGAAAGAAAGGGACTGAATTCCTCAATTGCTATTTCATAGTCATCCCTGCACTTATGAAGGTGCCGAGTTCCTCCGCTGTTATGTCATAGTGAGTCTACTCCTTATGAAGGTACTGAGTTCCTCCATTATGTAATTGTCAGTCTACCACTTATAAAGGTTCTGAATTCCTCCATTATGATGTCATAGTTATCCCACCACTTAAAAAGGTTCTGAATTCCTCCATTATGATGTCATAGTTATCCCACCACTTAAAAAGGTTCTGAATTCCTCCATTGCTATTCCATAGTCAGCTCACCACTTATGAAGGTCCCAAATTTCTCCATTGCTATTCCATAGTCATTCCACCACTTAAGAAGGTTCAGAATTTTTCCATTGCTATTCCATGGTAAGCCCACCACTTATGCAAGTTTTGCATTCATAGATTGAACAACAATAGATAAAAAAACATGTAAAATTTTACGTTTGAACCAAATTCATGGACAATGGTTTGTGAAGCATTTATCTTTTATCTTTATTTTGTGTTTTGTTTGTTTTACATGCCGATCACAGTTTCCCTTTCTTCCTCTCCTTTCATGCCCTCCCTTTCACGTGTCTTGCCCCAGCCCCATCTTCTCCTCCTCCATTTCTTTTCAGAAAAGGATGGACTATGTTTGAGACAGTCTTACTATGTACCCTTGACTGGCCTGGACCTTACTATATAGACCAGGCTGGCCTTGAACTCACAGAGATATGCCTACATCTTCTCCCCAAAACATGCACCACCCACTCCCAATCTGCCTAACAATTAAACTGTATAAAGCAGTGCCAGTAATTTATAGGTGGTTTAAAGCATTTGGAAGGATTTCACATTAGTGACCGGAACTCCTATACATCTGGTACCCATTAGGGACCTAGACCTCAAGTCTCCATCAAATCAGTCCTATTGCTGTCTGCCATTCTCTTTAGCTATAATACTACTTCTTTTATATCTTTAGGTACTATGTTGAACGTGCATATACTTAAAGTCATTATATCATTTTGATAATTAATTCCTTTATAATGTTATATTGATTTTTGTGGCAATACTATTATGTATAATACAGATAAAGCCACATACATTTTTTGCTTATCAGTTGCATATTTTTAGACATATTCATTTTCTGCATGCATTCATTTTATTCTTTATAGAAATCTTTCATGGATAGATGGCTTATATATGGATTTTATCTTTATTTTTACCATTCAGCCCTCTGTGGTTTTTGGTTGGAGAACTTAGTCCATTTCCATTTAGAATAATTCTTTATGAGTAAGGATTTACTCTGGATTTTTTTATTTATTTCCAACTGTCATATAATATAAAGATCTTTCCTCATAAACCATCTTCATTTATGACTTGATAACTTTTGCAGTCAAGTCTTGGTTCTTATCAACTGTCTATTTGCTATGGAATATTTTTTTGTTCCTAAGCAGCTTACACAGAATATTTCAAAGTTATACTATTTTAAGTTAATTACAACTCAATTTTGGTCACATGTAAAACAATGTATTCTGGAGTGTGAGGGTAAGATGGCCATTGAGGTCCAGTTCTAAACTGAGGTCACATGATCACTTCCCTCTCCTTCAGCCATGCATAGGATCTCCTTTGCTAAGTTCTGATACATGGATTTGAGGAATAGTTGTAACACGGCAGCATGAAATTGCTGTTCCTACCTTCCTCATTGAGTGTTCTTCCTATTTCTGTGTCCCATCCATGTAGTACTCTCTTATGCTAGTGCAGTAGTCTTGAATGGCGGCCTCTTGTTTAAACAAGTATAGTTTTCCATGATGAGATGATTCTGGGCACTCTTCTTTCTCTTCCTTGGTGATATCTCTGTTAAAAATCCTGGGGGGCTTGGTTTGGAAGAGATCAGGAAAGGAGTAGAGATGGTGGGTGTTTAAGAAATAAAAGATGTGAAACCTTCCATGGGTCTTCACTTCATATGACTGAGCAGCTTTTGTGTTCTGTGTGTTTTTTCCTGGGGGATCACCTATCCTGTGCCCAGTTTTCTTCAATTGCCTATAGTTATTCATGTAGGGTACAGGCCTCCTGGTATGTTCTCCATGTAGTTTAGCATGTTCATTGGTGTTATCTTGTTCAGCCCATGTTTGGGCAGTCATGTTGGTGAGACTTAATGAGTATAGCTTCTGATGTTACTGGAGGAGATACAATCTCACAACAAAGTCCTGATTTTCTGACTAGTATAGTCTTTCCATCTCCTTTCCCTCAATGTTGTCTTAGGAGTATTCTGTTGTAGTAATATGAGCGGCGGGGCTAGCTTTATATGAGCACGGCTAGCTTTATACTCGAAATAATTACACGGACACTGTATTCATTTAATCACTGCTTGGCCATTTCTATCTAGCCGCTTGTAGGCTAACTCTCGCACCTGGACTAGCCCATCTCTAATAATCTGCTGTAGCCCATAAGGTGGCTTACCAGGGAGATTCTAGCCTACGTCCATCCTGGGTCGGAGCTTCATCGTGTGTGCCTCAGATAGCAGAGCTCTTGCCTCTGCCCGCAAGAGTGGAGCATCGTGTCTCTCTGAGGCGTCTGTCCCCGAGAGGAGAGCTGTCGAGTCTCTGAGCTCACTTCCTCTTCCTCCCAGAGTTCTGCTCCATTCACTCCTCCCACCTACGTTCTAACCTATCAGGGCAAGCTGCTTCTTTATTTAATCAACCAATGACCTTCCTCCATCATTCTGTAGATATATTTATTGGAACTGGAATTCACAACTTTGCATTTTGATGGGTTGTGGGTTTTTGTAATAGATTCCATGTGTTGAAAAAAGAAGTTTCCTTGATGAAGAGTTCAGACTACATTTATCTGTGGGTATAAGGATAAATGTTTAAATTGTTGTCAGGATTGTGTAGGTGTAGTAAGTTAGTGGTTGTAAATTTTCCTCCAGTAACCATGACTTCACTAGCATTGAGTAGTTAGTTAGGTTTCCAGTATCAGGCACAATTTCCTTCTTGTTGAACAAGTCTTAGAGAGCTGTTTTATGCTTTTTTTTTGTAAGGGTCAATGGGGACTACTGATTAAGGCATTAAATCAAAAGCATGAGCTTTGCAGTATTGGTTTTTAGCATGTGCTGCTTCTTCCATGATGTGCTCCTTCTGTGGCATGAAGCAGCAAAACTCACCTCTGTGTGAACAACCGAATAGGCACACACGTTCTTTCAATGATAGATTGGCTACACATTTCCTTCTCCTTTATACTAACTTGAAATACATCAGTGTTTGTAATAGTCAAGCATACACATAAGAAATGATCCCAAAGGTATGCATCAAATTTATAGCTCAGTTGTTCCTCCTACTGACATCATCATCTGTTTTGTAGAACATTCATTTGTTTTGTAGAACTTTTGGAAAAAAAACGAGTTGCTGGCATCAGACTTCCAGTAGCACTGTGAGTCAGCACTAGCTTTCATAGAGAAAGGCCTAGAATCTACATTTTTACATCACAGAGTTGTCTGCTTTGGTGAGAGAAACACTTTCATAAAAAAAAAACTTAATGTTAAGCAAGTCATCATAACAGGAGTATCAATTGCTGCCTTAAAATAAGATCATAGTTCTAAACATAAGATTTGTATAGAGTGTAGGAAATACTACTCTGGCAATATGAGCTATTCTAGACATAAATTATGAAAGTTGCATAAAATAAATAAGCTAGGTGGCCCAAGCTCATTCCCAAGTGTGTCATTTTTTGTGGAGAGGATAATTAACTGCTATAGTATATATATTAATTTTATGCTTATTCTCTTAAAATATTTTAAAGCAATAATGCGGAAATGATCAGTATGCAGAATCCAAAGTTCATTGCCTCTCATTGGGGCTAAATTTTAAAATGTATGGATGAAATGAGCCCAAATTTAATCTTGCTATGCGTGAGTTTAAAGAGCAATATTCAATAATGCTGAAAATCCACAATAATCTCTGCATATTGCAATTATTTTCCTAAAAGAAATGCAGAAACAAAAAAGCACATATCTACCCAGATGCAGCCAATGCTTTGTCATTCACGTGACATTTCTGGCTGTTGTTAAGAGTCACCTGATCAAGCTGAAAAGATATTTCTTGAAATGATGCATGGTTTGCCGTGCATGCCTTCATTGTGCTTACCGCCATTATGGAATAACGCGTCTTATTGGGAAAGACAGTGATTATGTCTGGGGACTCTTGCTCAGTCAGCTCCTACAATAACACTGATGTTTTATGAATCATTTCAGATTTCAGAGAGCTACGCCTTCCTACCAAGAGAAGCGGTGACAAGGTTTCTAATGAGCTGTTCCGAGTGTCAGAAAAGAATGCACTTGAACCCAGATGGAACCGACCACAAAGGTAGCCACAGTGCTCAATAGTGAGATTTGAAGTCATTTTTCTTCATATGGTCAATTTATGCCTTACGTTTTATAAAAAGGTGGAAGAACGAAACATTTCAACAAGCCATAACATCTCATTTCTTCAAGTCGTGAGCAGTGGATCATGTGTACCTGCTTACAAAATAATTCAGGATCCACTCCTAGAAGGAAATTTCAACAGTACAAGTATTATTTTTATAAAACTATTTTAAGTTCCACCATGGTACTACTTTTTGATATTTTAGATATATTCAGCAAGAAAGTTCAATACTATAAATAACTTTTCTAGTCTATAGAATACCTTTTTGAAAAAATTATAGACTACATAAAATGCCTTCAATTAAAATTTTTATATAAACATAACTTGACTTTTCTATTTATTGAGTTATATAGATAATTTTGTTAAGCATTAAAATATTTCTCAATAATCAGATTAATCTTATAGGCACATTTAAGATCCTTCCATGTGGTAGAAGATAGCCTAACACCTAAATGAAACAAAAAAATAAAAAGCAAATTTCTTTTGTATCCCAGTAATACACACACACACATAAACATACATACATACACACACACACACACACACACACACACACACACACACACAAACAACTATTCACAGAAATACTTTTTTAAGCACTTAACCAGCATGTTAGTTTTATTTATTGTTCTTCGCGATATTTAAAGTTACTCTACAGTAAGGAATAATGTATTTGTCCAGTCTGTTGATTTGGGCCAATATAGTTTGTAGAAATTTGCATGTTATATTTTGTACCATTCATCTATAGTGCTTTCGAGTTTTTTTATCATTAATTACTGAAGACTAAATTTTAATTAGATGCACTTATTCACCCTGAAGTTGCAGCTGGAACACAGTGTCACATTCATCATGGACTTAAAATGTTCTGTTGCAGATAATGGGAAGCCTCCTACATTGGTGACCAGCATGATTGACTACAACATGCCAATAACCATGGCGTACATGAAGCACATGAAGCTGCAGCTGCTAAACTCACAGCAAGATGAGGTAAACCAGAAACACCTGTGACTGCATCACCTATCACTATGGGTTTGAGCATAGTGCCAAGTGAAGGCTGTAATTAATATTGTTTTTTTTATTGAAAAAAAATTTCTGGGGCTGGAGAGATGTCTCAGAGGTTAAGAGCACTGGCTGCTCTTCCAGAGGTCCTGAGTTCAATTCCCAGCAACCACATGGTGGCTCACAACCATCTGTAATGCGATCTGGTGCCCTCTTCTGG
>NC_022020.1:13511130-13511921 GCF_000317375.1 Microtus ochrogaster | reverse complement strand
TGTCACCAGTGCCTCACTGATTTCAAAAGGGTATAAAGGTGCCCCAGCCAGGGCGCAGTATCTCTGGATGAGTCCATCTTCCTTAGTGCTGTGTGAGACAAATTCCTTTTTCTTACTAAATCACCACTGAGGCGGTCTTGGCAAAGAGTGACAAATCCTGAGTATCCTTACCCAGAAATCAGCCATGGACAGAGAACCTTTGAACCTGTCTTCTGTGAGAAACTGAAAAATCAATTTAAGATCTTTTCCAGTTCAATTATGTCCCTCTCAGCCACATCTCTATAGGTCTATATTTAATAATGTTGTGTTTAAACATCTGCATTTTTCAGAGAGAAATTGTCACAATTCTTTTTATTACAGACATTTTCATATTTCAGATTATTGTTGTAATCTCGATCAACCCATCTCTAATAATCTGTGTAGCATCATTCTTACCAGGAAAGATTCAGCATGTCTGACCTGGCAGCTTGCTTCATGGTGTCTACCCAGGAGAGGGGAGCATGGCCTCTGAGCTCACTTCCTGTTGTAATAGGGGCAGCAGGGCTTCGGGCTGCATCCCCAGCACCCGGCTGCCCGCACGGCTAGCTTTACCTGAAATAATTACACTGAAACTGTATTCTTTTAAACACTGCTTTACCCATTAGTTCCAGCTCTTATTGGCTAGCTCTTACATATTGATCTAACCCATTTCTATTATTCTGTATAGCCCATGAGCTGTCTTACCAGGAATGATCTTAACCTGCGTCTGCCTGGAGTGGGAGAATCATGGCTACTCACTGACTCAGCTTCTT
>NC_022020.1:13506777-13511030 GCF_000317375.1 Microtus ochrogaster | reverse complement strand
CAACTTCCTCTTCCTCCCAGCATTCTGTTCTGTTTACTCCTCCCACCTATGTTTTAACCTATGAGGGCCAAACAGTTTCTTTATTGCTTATCCAATTAAATCAACAGATTGATATATGATACTCCCACATCAGATTATTATATTCCATTTGAATCTAGCAATGTACTGTCATATATCAGACTCCAAATTTGTATTTATTGGTAGTCTCTAGATTCTAGTTCTTATTTTGATAAAAGAATTTGTGTTTGGGGGGGAGAGATTGCATTGTGTTCTGTATATGTTTGTATATATGTACATGTGTGTTTATGTATGTATATGAGTTTGTGTGTATATCTCTGTGTTTTTGAGTTTGCATTTTTGTCTGGGTATGTCATTGTGTGTGCCTGTGTATGAATGTATGTGTGTTTGTCTGTGTATCTATGTGTGAGTGTGTGTGTAAGCTACTTGTATTTTTCATAAACAAGCAAAGGCAATCAGCACACTGTATGAATTTAGTTAATCCTTATTAACTAGTTGTTGTACGGGGAGGACCACTTGTTTGTCCTGGCCAGCCGGCTAGCTTACACCCGAAATAACCACACAGAAATTGTATTAATTAAAACACTACTTGGCCATTAGCTCTAACTTCTTATTGGCTAACTCTCACAACTTGATTTAACCCGTTTCTATTAATCTGTATATTGCCATGTGGCAGTGGCTTACCAGGGAAAGAGTCTAACCGGTCTTTGGCAGATCCGTTGTGTCTCTTCTCTTCCCTTCTTCCTCCCAGCATTCATTTCTGTTTTCTCTGCCTACCTAAGTTCCACCCTATCATCTAGGCCAAGGCAATTTCTTTAGCCATTAACTAATATAAGCAAACACACAAACAGAAGGACCTCCTACACCAACTAGTCATCACTACTGACAAGCAGAAACATTCAGATTGTCTATGTTGAAAACAGAACTTCAGGCTAATAAGTTCCCTCCTTGAACATTCCCTGTAAAAGGAAATGTGGTTAAATATTTACTTTAAAAATACCAGATTATTTGTAAAATAAGACCAAAGTCTATTAAAATTACTTTTGGGATCTTTTATTCATAAAATTTAATCTGTCTTTTTGTTTTTCACTGTACTTGACAAAGTTTTTCTTGAAACTATAGCATTATTTTTCTTCCATATAGTTGTGGTTCACTCTCTAAGAATATCTCTGTAGTTGACATATTGCATTAAATATTACCAAATGGCCAACAATAAATGATTGAATTAACCATAATAATGCCATTATACTAAAGAGCTCAAAGTCAGATTTTCAAAATGTGTCTCTTATGTCTGTTACTAAGAATGAAACAACTGACACCATGGTCATTACAGAATTGAAAAAAAATAACGTTTCATAGAAATGCTACAGTTGCCAAATTATTTGTAGGAAGCTAATATGGAGGTCAATAAGCTTATTTCTGAGATCCAATTATGATCAGCTTTGTGCCAACCTCAGCCCACATATTCTGAGTCCTTCTGACTCTAAAGCATAATACATGTTTGAACTAAAAAGCAGAGCATTTAAATTGTAATTAGGGAAATTATCCTTATCACAGTTTGAGATTATTAAATTGAATGCATACTGTTTTAAAATAGTCAAAGAAATTACTTGTTATTAGAGTATTTACCAAATTTTAGAAAACTATAACTACCACAGATTTGAGAAATTGAATAAGATAAGCAAGCCATACTGAACTGAAACTCAAACAAGGAAATCTTGATTGTAATCTGTTTTTAAATTTTAATAAGAATTAATCCATTAATTTTACCTGTATTTACTGAGTACGTTTTAGGTACTCTTAGAAATAAGTGAAGAAAAATTTTGTATTTATGAAGCATGTCTTCCAGTGAGAGGGAAAGACAATAAGGAAAATAAACAGTAAGATTAGGCAAGTAAAAAGATGTTTAAACTGTAAAGGAAGAAAGAAGAAAGGAAGACTATTCAGAATGCAAATCAGTAGTACAGTACTCATCTCCTCCTGTTTGTGAGGTCCTGGGTTCAATGACAAGTACCCCAAAAGTGAATAAATGAATGATCAAATGAATAAAGAGACTGCATCATTTGAGCAAAATTGAAAGAAATGACATGTGTTGTTAGTTATATTATATTGCTGTCATAGACATCATGGCCAAGGCAACTTATAGAAAGCTCTTCTTTGCTTATAGTTTCAGAATCTATGATGGCTGAGTGGGTAAAGGAGTGGGCAGTAAGTTGAGGGCTTCCTTCTTTAACTGCAAGCTCCAAGCAGAGTGCAGTAGGAATGGCATGTAGCTTTGAAACCTAAAACTTTGCCACCAATTACATACTTCCACTAGCTAAATTATACATCCTAAGTCTACCTGGCCAGTACCACCAAATGGGAGCTATGTATTCAAACTTTTTGATTCAAACCAACATAATCTGGTTCTTGGCCCATAGGCTTATGTTAATTCATATAGTAATATAGAATGCTTCTAGTCTAACACCAAAATTTCCCAAAGTTTTTTAGTCTCAAGACTGTTAAAAAGCCCAAAGTCTGTTCTGAGACTGAAGGCAATCTCTTAATTGTAAGCTTCTATAAAATAAAAAAAAGCTAATTACATACTTCCAACATACAATGATACAGAATAGTTATTACCAGAAGTGAGGAATCTGTATATAGTGCTAGAAAACTGGACCAAAGCAAAACTGGAACATAGCAGGAAATATATTAAATCCTGTAGTTCCATGGCCAATGTTAGAGGATGTGAATGGCCTGGTCTTCCAGCTTTGCTTCCTGCAACATATCTTTCTTCTTGCTCTGGGAGATTTTTCTTTAGAACGGACCACAGACAGGAGGTATCAGATAGTGTGGTAGGTGAGTGGTGATGGAGCCTGGTGAAATATTTCTCTATTTTCTCCAAGTTCCTTAGTGATAAAGGATGCAAGAGTAAGATTGTTGGAAAAGTTGTCAGAAGTTTAAGAAAAAAATAGAGAAGTTGAAATTTAGATGGTGAACAGTGAGGACATTTGATTCATGACCAGATACATTATATAGGTAATTTAAATGAATGCTTATAATTGTGTTCCTTGCATGAATAGTGGAAGGAAAACTGAAACCAGTCACTTAAGTATTATAAAAGATGTGGTATATACAATGGCATCAACCATGTTCTGCAAACCCTGGTCACTGTAGATGGAAGAGGATGTGATGAAGGGAAAGAGACTTATAAGGATGGAAAGGGGATAACAGAGGGTGTGGACAAGCAGAAAATAATCAGAATATATTATATACATATATGAAGCTGTTGCTCAACAAAATTAATCAATAACATTTCAAATACAGAGATTATACATTTGTAGTTATTGGTGATGAATGTACAATAAATGATTATGGGAGCAACCTGGCTTTAAAGACTGGGAAGTTAGATCATTGGAGGAGCCATCTTGAAAATAAAGATCAAGTAACTGAAATAGCCATGGGTTTTGCATGAGCAGTTGGTGTGTGATGAAGTTTTAAAAAGAGCCAGAAAAAAAGGGGCTGAGTTGCAGACAGAAGTGTAGTTGCCCTGGGTCGAGGGTAGTGTCCTTTGCTATGGTTTTGTTAAAATGTTTTATAAATGGAACCATACATTTAAAATGAATGCCTTGCATGAGGTATAACAGGGAACCTGTTTTATAGCTTTCATCTGTACTGTCTGATTTAATAGTTACAACTGACTCATGTTCTATTACCTTCTAGAAAAATCCAGGGTTTTTCCTAACAAAACAGATAAGTTGCTTAAATCAGAATTTATCTGATATTGGAGCTCAATGTCTGGTTCATTCATAACACATGCATTTTAATTATTGTTATTGATTTAAAATAGTTGATATAAGATATGATCTAGCCTAGAGAGGAATAAGGTAAGTAGATTTCAGGTACTGATTTAGTATATATGATCCTTAAAAGTTAGTGGATTGGCATAAATTATTACTTCTTATTATTCCATGGATGAAAAATTCAGAATGAACTTCTATGGAAATGCTTTTTGTTACTCAATGACATTCAATTACACTATCTCAGCAGATTCAATAGTCCGGATGGTATGAGAACATTTTATTTAATATCTAGGTCAATGAAAATAAGATAACTCATAATTTTTTTTTTTTTGGTTTTTCGAGGCAGGGTTTCTATGTGGCTTTGGAGCCTATCCTGGAACTAGCTCTGTAGACCAGGCTGGTCTCGAACTCACAGAGATCCGCCTGCCTCTGCCTCCCAAGTGCTGGGATTAA
>NC_022020.1:13493414-13506677 GCF_000317375.1 Microtus ochrogaster | reverse complement strand
GTTTATTATTAGAACATTTTATATAAACAAGCAAAGCATTTTGAATATGTTTGTCCCCTTTGCCTCACAATTCCCCTCAGGTATTCCTTTGTTTCCCTCTCTCTTAGGGTTTTTATTGTTGTGAAGAGACACCAAGACTGTTATAAAGAAAACTCTTTTTATTTTTATTTATTTTTTTTTTTTTCCTTTTAAAATTTTCCCTTTCTCCCCCTCTTCCATTCCCCTCCTGCTCCCCTACATTCTTCCTCCCTCCCCTTCCTTGTATGAGAGAGGGCAGAACACCCGGCCCTGTGGGAAGTCCAAGGCTCTCCCCCTTCATCCAGGCCTAGGAAGCTTTGCAGCCAAATAGACTAGGGTCCCAAAAAGCCAGTGCATGGAGTAGAAACAAGTCCCAGTGCCATTATCAATGGCTTCTCAGTCAGCCCCCATTGTCAGCCACATTCAGAGAGTCCAATTTGATCACATGCTCGTTCAGTCCCAGTCCATCTGGATTTGGTGAGCTCCCATTGGCTCAGGCACATTGTCTCAGTGGGTGGACCAACCCCTGCGGTCCTGACTTCCTTGCTCATTTTCTCCTTCCTTCTGCTCTTCAACTGGACTTTGGGAGCTCAGTCCAGTGCTCCAATGTGGGTCTCTGTCTCTATCTCCATCCATCACTGGACGAAGGTTCTATGGTGATATTCGAGATATTTATCAGTGTGACTATGAGACAAGGCCAGTTTACAAAGGAAAACATTTAACTGGGGCTGGCTTACAGTTTCAGAGATTCAGTCCATTATCATCATGGAGGGACTTTGCATCATGCTGGCAGACATGGTGCTGGAGAAGGAGCTGAGAATTCTACATTTTGATCCAAAGGCAGCAGAAAAAGACTAAGACATTGGTCATGGCTTGAACATATGTGAGACCTCAAAGCCTGCCTCCACAGGAGCTCACTACTTTCAACAAGGCCACACCTACTCCTAATAATGCCACTCCATCTGGGCCAACCATTCAAGCACATGAGTCTATAAAGGCCACACATATTCAAACCAAACACACTCCCAATTTCATGTCCTGTTTTTAAACCCACTGAGTTAAATTAGTGATGCCACTATGTGCAACAATGTAAGGTCATTCACTGGAGCCTAGGCAGCCTACCTAGGACTGTGTGGCTGAGTCTTTTTTGGTGACCTCCCTCTACAAATCTAGCTAACTTAGGCACACTCAAAGCATGTCTCTTTTAAGATAGTCAGGTAAATTTTAAAATTAACAGAATATGAAGAAATTTTATGATAGCATGAAAAGATCTAACCTCCAAATTATGGGTATAGAAGACAGAGTAGAAAATAATAATAATCAAAAACCTTTAGAAGACATTTCTTTGCTTTGATTAGAAAGTTTCAGGGATGCAATACAGGAAGAAGTTTGAACATTAGGATATTTAACATACTATTACTGATAGTGAATGACTGGATAAATTTCCAAAACTAACGATGAAAGATTATGAAATTTTCACTGCCCAGTATGGTACCAATTGGGTTGTTTGTTTACTATGGTGTAGACATTGGCCTGGAATGTGTGAGTAGAGAAAAGGCATGTTCAGAAATGTGGAGATGAATTTTCAATTATATTTAGGCAGATAAACCATGGTGATATCTCAATCCATAATATATGTAATGGACTTCCCTGAACGATTGCCCCTGGTTATATTACAGCTCCAAGCAGAGGCTTGTGCAGAAAGTCTCACACAAGTGGTTTAAAAATGATCCTGGAGAAACAACTGCATAATAAAAACAATCACACTTTGTAGTCTCAGAAAAGCTTCTTTTAAAAATTTAACACTTAGAAATCGTTTGTCTTTCTCTGATTATAGTTTAATTTATTTCCATGCTGACAAAAATAATTTAGATTCTATAAATCTTAATTCTTTAAATTCTATAAATTTTATCTCATTAAAAAGAATAATTTAGTTAAGAATTGGTACAATTATAGAATGAGTGCATGCTTTTAGCTGAGGCTGTATAATTACGTGTTTATTCAGGTTGTATAAGTATGTAAAAACTGGTATTTGACAACAAGACTTATGATAAACCACTTATACTTCATAAGGTAATGTTAAAGAAAATTACAAATTTTCCTATTGTTAATTTACTAATGATAACAAATACTTTAAAGTTAGTATTTCTTTTTTTTTCGAAACAGGGTTTCTCTGTGGCTTTGGAGCCTATCCCGGAACAAGCTCTGTAGACCAGGCTGGTCTCAAACTCACAGAGATCCACCTGCCTCTGCCTCCCAAGTGCTGAGATTAAAGGCGTGCACCACAATCGCCCAGCCCTAAAGTTAGTATTTTTAAAGAGCAAAACTGTGTGGCAAATGTGCTGATAGTCTTTTTTTTTTTTTTTTGTCAATTTGACACAAACTTAGACATGTCTGGGAAGAGAAATCTCAATTTAGTAAATGCCTTCATCAGATTACTTGTAGGCAAGCCTGTGGGGCATTTTCTTGATAAATGGCTAATGTGAGAGGGATCAGCTCACTGTGGGCTCATATAGGAAAAAAAAAAAAGACAAACTAAGATTTCATGGGGGACAAACAAATAAGCATTGTTTCTTATGGTCTTTGTTTCAATTCCTGCCTCCAGGTTCCTGCCTTGACTTTGCTCAGTGGGCTGTGACTTGAGCTATGTGAGCTAAACATATCCTTTCATTTCACAACTTGCTTTTCTTCATGGTCTTTATTCACAACAATAGAAGCCACATTAAGAAATAGTACACTTAACAAGAAAGTTTGTTAACCTTTTGTCCAAACTTCTAAAAAAATATGCTGATAAGTATCACTTAATGATGATAAATTTATACTGATTACCTACAATGCTCAGCATTTTTTGTAGCCATTTCACAGAACAGGGAACATGATTGAAACTTTGCATCTTGCCCTTCTTTATACAAACACATGCACACATTTTACATGTCCATAAATCCTATAAAATAGTTTTATCTCATTAGCTATTTGTGTTATATATAAGAAATACTTAATCTGGCACAATAGTTCAGCAGGTATAAGGTGTTGACTGCCAATCTTGATGACCTGAGTTCAATCCTCAGGACAGATGCCCATGATGAAAGGAGGCAAAGGGTTCGTGCTAACTATCTTCTGGGTGTACAATAGTGGCCCCCATCAAAAATAATAAATGCTGAATATTTAAAATATTTACTTACAAAGACATCTATTAAAGTTGGAAAAGTTGCTCAGTGGGTAAAGTACTTGCCTTGTAACCATGAAATCTGAAGTTCCCCAAGGTTGAAGAAATAGCTTCTTTGAATAGGAAAAGTTCTTAATTTCCTTTTTTAAACTACATAAAACCAACAGCATCTTGTAATCAGCAAAGAAATTACTTTGAAGTATAATGACAAGCTCTTTGCTTCAGTGAAATTGGAACTGAGCATCCTACTGTCTAAGAGAACTTTTCTTGATGAGTGGTGATGACTATACTTATCTGTAGTTTAAGGACAAATGTTTATACTTATTGTTAGGAATTATGCTGGTTTAGTAAATTAGTGAATATAGATTCCCTACCAATATGTGTGCCTTCAGTAGCACTGAGTAGTTAGCTAGGGTTCCAGTACCAGGCTTGTTTTTTCCTTTTGATAAGTAGGTTCTAAGTCCAATTAGGAGCTGTTCATTAGTGTGCTAGTATGTATGCCACTACTACATACTTACTGCGTTGTGGAAGGACGCTTAAAAGAAATCCAACACTAGCTCAGAATTGAGAAATAGATGGTTATTTATTTAGGGGTAAACTCAAAAATCACAATCCTCTGATTGAATGGAGAACAGAAACTGAATCCAGCAACTGGAAAGAGAGTGGATGCATGGCATGCTTATGCATAAGAGGACACGGCCCAGTGGGCAGGTAACCACTGGCTGTAAGACTTCCTATAGCACCTCTTCCTTTTGTTTAAATAAGAGCGTTCTAAGCCTAATGCAAAATTATTTACAATAAGAACAAATATATTCAATAATTATTCTATCCTAACTAGTCTAAGAAATAAATTGGCCAAGTCATGAGAGGAAAGTATCTACAACTATCTAGTCTTCAACCCTATTGAAGATCCAAGAAGGGAAATAATATTACTTAAGTAAGCAGGAAGTGCAATCAAGCAACTTTCCAAATGTGCAACAAATGACAGAGACAACTGGCTACCTGGGTGATCACCCAAAGTGTCATTTGCAATGTTGAAGTAACCAACTTTGGCTAAGGCCTAGAATAACTGACAAACCATTTTCAGAGGCAGGAAAATTTTCAAAACTGTCTTACCCTGCCTTGGCAATATTTGACAGTCCTGCTTATCCATTTCTGGAAACTATGTATCTTGTCAGTGGTTGAGGCATAGGCAGTTCCTTGCCCAAAAGCCAGTTTTGTCAAGAAGAAAACAAGCTCCAAGTGGTGTGTCTTCGGTGTTCAACATTCTCTCAGGAATAGATCTGCCAGGAACAATTGTGTCTCACTTCAACAAAACCCTAAGTTATTTAAATGCCATAGTCTTCAGCTCTTTCAAGTGGTTGAAGACTACCTATCTATGCAGAGTATAATCTTTTATGTATCTAAGAAACCTGATTAGTCTAACTTTAAGTATGACAGATGACTATTGATCAATAATTCTTAATACCTATATAACTTATAGACTAAGACCTCATATTAGAATATTATACAATAAACAAATGTGCAACAAGTGAGGACAATGACCTCAAACTGCAAACAATGCATATATATCTTGACAGAGTTATAAATGTACATTGCAATATGATAAATATATTAATATATAAAAATGTTTTAAACAGAGGCAGAAGCATGCATGCATACAATATTCTAACTCAGTCAGTAGAACATGAGACTATTAATCTCAGCATCATGGATTTGTGCCCCACGTTGGGTGCCAAATGTGAAAGAACGCTTAAAAGAAATCCCACACTAGCTCAGAACTGAGAAATAGTTGGTTATTTATTTAGGGGTAAACTCATAAATCAGAATCCTTTGCTTGAATGGAAAACAGAACCCAAATCTAGCAACCAGAAAGAGGGCAAACACATGCTCTACAATGGCTTAGATAGTATAAGAGGTCACACCCCAGTGGTAACTGGTTGTAAGACTTCCTACAGCACCATGTCATGCTGATAGTTGATTTGCTCATAGGTGTCATAGCAGGGTAGGACTGTTGGTTGCCCACTCCTTTGGAAGCTTGCAAGACTTCGATCCTAAACAAAAGCTACAAGAATGTGGAGATTTGGGAAAATAGTCTTCCCTAAAAAAAAGAACACACCAATTGGTTACTCAATACCATGTGATCAGATCCTGAAAACATTCATATAATTAACATTATACAGGACAAGTGGGTGATACTTAAGAACTTGCATGTGTATACTCATACATATATGCATATAAAAAAAGAAGGGAAAAGAGGTCATGAATTTGAAACAGAGCAATGAGAGGTGTATGTGAGGGTTTGGAGGGAAGAAAGAGTATAGAGCAATGTTGTAATTACCTGATATCCTCAAAAATAACAAAGTATACCTATCTCAGTTCATTAACTGTTCATACTTAACATTTTTTTCTGACTTATCCATATAGTAGACATTTTTGTGACCTGGTTTTTAGTGAAAGAGTTTTATGCCATGTTATTTAGAACTTCTTTTGTGATTTCAGTGTTCTCTCTGCTTATAAGAATAGCTTTGTATTATTTAGCTACATAAATAATTTACCTCTCCTCTATTGACCACCTATTATCCATATATAATCTTATCTATTTATCTATCATCTATAACCATATGATTTATTTATTTGGTATCTACCAACCTATCTATAATGTATCCCACATATCTATCATCTATGTACCCCCAATAATTATCTATCTATCTATCTATCTATCTATCTATCTATCTATCTATCTATCTATCTATCTATCTACCTATCTACCTATCTATCTATCATCTATAAATCATCTATTATACTTATTTGTAAAAGATGTTAAGAATTCCTTCTCTATATCAAATATGTTGAATCTATACATATGGTTTATTATTGGAGTCCATTCTGTTTGCTTATGAAAAATTATTACTGTATTATATGATCAGTGCTTATAATTTTTACTGAGTCATTTTGTTTATAGTAAAACTTACATTTTCTTTTCCATCATGTTTTATGGTCACCTCTTTTAAGACAAATTCATTAAGAACATTTTTATTTTAATGTTCAGGCTTAATTCCTAAATTGCTTCTTCTCTTAACACGTTATTCTACCTTTACAATGGTACCGTGCATAATGCTGTGTTTATGTATTCAAAATCTTTGACAAGTCTTTAAAGGAGAAATGATTTCATCATTTACTGTTCCAAATATTTATCAGTGAGAACCACATTTAGAACCTGATGATTACTGACTGGATAACCTTTGACACAGATCTCGTCAAATGGGGGGAACACAAGTCAATTCCAAGATAATCCAAATAGAGTATACTGAGGTTTTTCTTTATTTAAAAAGGGAACTCACGGAACAGAAATGGGGGTCCAACAATTAGGTGTGAAGTACAGGAAAAGAGGAGGGACGAGTGGGCAGGACTGCAATTTTTGGTATCCCAAAGTCACTCCTCAACCTAGTCCAGCCTCTCAAAGCCATTGGCTAAGCCTCTCATTGACCACACAGACAGAATAATTATTGGCACACAGTTACACTTGTTTTGGTGCCTAACTATATTTTCAAACCATTTCAGGATGAAAGTTCTATAGAAAGTGATGAATTTGATATGAGTGATTCAACAAGGATGTCAGCTGTGAACTCTGACCTTAGCTCGAATCTGGAAGAAAGAATGCAAAGTCCCCAGACTCTCCATGGCCAGCAAGATGGTAAGCCTTTCATACTGAACAAATGAATAAACAAAGCATTGAAGCCTAGCAATGAGTAAGAATCTATTAAAATCAGAACCACCTCTTCATTCTTGTGTCCATTTTTAAAAAAAAAAATCTGTTTCTATGGAGACTTTTTCTGGGCACTCGGGTTATGTCATCCACTTTATTATTTTTAGATTTAAGTACTCTTTTCAAAATTAAAGTGTTAGACTGATTTATAAAAAGATGTTATGAAATCCAAGCACATTCCTATTTTGCTTCTCAAATATAGAATGTGCTGCAGGAGAGTAGTTGGATGTCTATCATTATGGTTTCTTATATTACCATTTACTTTTGAGTAAATCAAGAGTTTAAAGATGATTAAACTTTCTTAGACCTAACAACCTAGTCCTAAATATAAAGGTATAAAGGACCATATATTAAAGGACAATCTCATGATAGTGATACTGTAGGGAAAATTTACTTTGCTTTGATCCTGAGCTCCTGACTAAAGGGAAGGAAGTGAAGACTGTCATTTTCTATCCCAGAATCTCAGGAAGATTCCTAACTCTTCCCACTGTCGATCTGGAAACAAATCTGAATATTATAGAAAATTCAACTGAAAGTCAGTGCTTTAGGCTCTAAAAACTTCAAAAACTCTGATTTCTGTCATTGTAAATATCAAATTTGATACAAGTAAATATAATAGCCGGTGTAAAATGAAATTGTGTAAACAGAAATGGGATAATTTGTTTTATTAGTTCAGTCTATGTTTACATGACTCTTTCGACTGGTAAGTTTTTTACTATATCAGTAAATAGGAAAAAATCTTTTCTTGATTTTTTTATGTTGATGTTTTTTTGTTTTTTATGAAACTTGTTATTAAAACATATCTTTAAAAGTTGCCAGAGTTTCAGGATGATTTCACATTTAATCGACATCAGAAAGATTTATCCCTTGTGTTAAATATGCAAATGTCCCCAACATGGAGTTCTCTTTCCTTCATTTTAGAAGTGTATAAGTGGGGTGAAAATCACATCATCATGATTAATAAGAAAGAGACTGTTGTCAGTGACTTCAAGATTATGTCTGACTTGCTATACAGTAGAGGAGCTGTTAAGAAAAAAGGGCTTTCATTTGAAAAAACTATAAAGAAATTCTTGTCACTTTGTTCTAATATAAATAGATATTCAATGATGCCAGCATCACATGTGCATATATCAGTTATTATATTTATCAGTTATTATATATGTATACTGTAATCAATGCAATTTACCTGTTTATGTTCTCATTCTTTTCATATATAATTTTAGAGGATGTAGATTTCAGCGAGATGCCTCTAATTATGAAAAGTCATGCTTTCTTAATTGGAATTGCCAGTTGTAGATCTTTTGCTAGGGCACAATTCCTGTGATGAAAACCTATACTGATTTAATAAGATGCATGGAATGACATCCAGTATTATTTCTGGGAAGAACACTGCTGTGTGTTGATGCCTGCTGCATATGAACCTTGGTTGATCTTCACTGACCTCCTTCCAACCCTCCTCTTAGATATTAAGTGCTCTGACTCACACTACCCATTGAGTTTTCCTTGGGGTCATCTCTCCTTCTAGAGCATGAGAGGTTTCCCTCTTCCTCATAGATCATTAGGATCTTGACCTGAAAGCAAGATAATGAGACCTTTGCTTTTCTGTCATCTCTGTGAGCTCCTGGCCACTTTCTGCTCACAGATGATGGGTGTATTCCTTAACTCTGTCCTCATACTCACCACTTGGGAGAGGGAATCTACTAATGTTACTTCCAATAACATTTGCACCCACACGAATCCTCAGTTTTCTTTTTCAAAACCTGATATCTATAAAAAGACATCTGCCTAAGGTCCACCTCCCTCTGTCTATCTCCTAATTGTTAATATTCTTCAAAGAACTCATTACCATATGAAACTACATTACTTTCTCATTTATTACCCTTTCTCTTCTGTTTTGCAAGAATTATTAATTCATAAGTCTTCTCATACTGAGTTTCCTGTCATGTGCTCCATTTCAGATGGTTCTTACATGTTCCATCATTTAAATAATTAAGGTGTAGCTTTCCAGCATAATTATGGTTTGCAAAATGAAATTTAGATATTTCCATATCTTTTTCCCGATAATGGAATTCTCCTAAGTAATTCATGCTACCACCACACTATGTAATTACTTATACCCCTATGTGCATGTGTATGTGCACACAAACACACACTTACATACACTTGTACTATTTTATCATATTTTATAATTGTAGTATGCTCTTTATCTTATGTCATTCATACCTAATTATTCTTCTTTTACAAGATTATATATTTGTATATGTGTGTGCATTGGAATGTGTCTATAAAATATTGTGTGTGCCAACATACATGTGTGTGTATCTTTGTGTATAATGGTAAATAAATAAATAAATATTTAAAAGTCATAGCCCCAACTTTCATGTAAGATATAATATGAAGAAGTGAAAATGATCTATCTAGCTTGTATGGGAAACCATTTTGCTCTTTAAAAATAAGAATTTATAGTGATAACATTTTAAAATATGTGTCTTTTTAAAGTTACTGTATGTTTTAAGTCCTAAGTCTAGGTTAGTTTGGGATATATTACTTTCTTGTGGATGGTGTATATTAGTCTTTGGATTGTCTTTGTGTTGTAGCTAATCTAATTTTGGGCGAGCATCCCATTGTGAGTCCAATGTAGAGTTTATAGGGCAGAGCTTCTCAGCCTCCACACTGCTGATCCCTGACTCACTGGGCAGATTTCTAGCTACTGACTACATGTTTGTCACATGTTTTCCCCCTAAAGACAAGTGTGACTTCTCCAGATATGACAAAGACATCCTTTGTGGCTAGAGTTCAAACAGTTCTACAGTTACAAACAGCTAGATTCTGTGCAAAGCAGAATCTTGCTGCTGAGGAGAAAGCACAGGGAGATGTTTGAAAGAAAAGTTTGGAAAAAAGAGTAGGAAGTGTGACACAGTGGGCATCTCTGAGGATGGGAATATTCTAGGACCGTGCTGCTCCATATGGTGGTCACAGTCTATACTGTGGACTCAACAGACAGCTAGTCTGAGTGGGGAGCATTTCAATATGAATAGCATATAATTTAAATTTAAATAACTGCACATGGTGTCAGACAGCGAAGGGTACTCTTGTATTGTTGCAGAGAGCTCCTTTGTCTGTATCCATAAAAATGTACCCGTAAAAATGTTGGGAGAAATAGGGATATAAACTCCTATTTTAATAATTGGCTAAAACTTCCATTTTACTGGATCTAAAATCTTTTATTGTCCTTGTATTTTCTGCGTGTTATTTCATTTTAACAGGGTTCCATGTAGTCCAGGCTAGCCTCAAATTTCTAGTCCTCCTGTTTCAGCCTCACTATCCACTAAAACCTAACCAAGGTCATTTTTAAAATCTGAACAAACAACAACATTAAAAATTAGAGCAAACTGTTTGTTTCCTTTATCATGAAATTGAGAATCTTTGCTGAAGAGACTGAAGTAGTATGCTGTGGCTTTTTTGAAATTCCAGAAATTGTAACATGAGCAGGTTTACATAATGTCTTTTTTGAGCATCATATAAAATGAAGACTGAAAATTAACACCTTTCTATTTTGTTTTAATTTCTCTGTTTATGGAAGATTTGCAATCTAGTCATCAAATTCTGGTATATTGGAGAAAGGGAAGAAAGGCAGGAAAATGTCTTGGGTCAGATAATTAAGCAAAGTTCAAGAAGACAGACACTGAATGAAGAATTTATGAGAGACTTATTTCATGATCAGTATAGAATAGTTTCTTTGGCTCATTTGCAGGCCATGTTGCTTCCCTCACTTAGTAAAAATATAAGACAAAATACATAGACTCTGATTAAAAAAACTATAAGAAATATGTGAAAATCATGGTCTTTGCATAGGAAACATTTTACCCCTATTTCTCGTTTAAAGAAATCATGTTTTCATGTTTAAATAGTTTAATAGGCTTAAAAAATATTTTTTGGGTTAAATTCATCTAAAGACTTTGTTTACATTTGAGTTTGCTTAAATTGAGGAAGCCTACAGAGTTTCTCTGTAGGCCAGGGATACATCTTGGGCTTGCAATGGCTGTGGTTCAGAGTTTCAGGAAACATCTCCAGAGCTAACATACACTGCCTCCTGGATTCTGAGACTGCCTGTTTGTTACTTTCATCCTATGGAAGCCATTTAAACAGATCCCAGGTAAAAATGCCACCCAGTGAGCTCTTCGCTTTTACATCTCAGATGCTATGATTCCTTGAGCAACAGCAAACTATCTTTCCTCCTCTGGGCTGTTATTTTGCCTAAAGTGTCTGACACTTGCTTTCTGAGGGTTCCTGGTACAGGAGAGCTGACGAGAGTAACTGCCCTGGGAACAGTCTTGAAGATTCGGTTTAATGATGCATCTGATTCTCGTTGGCAGGGTCAATTTTTTCTACAAAGCAATCTACTTGGTTTCCTAAATTAAAGACTGTACTGTGAACTACTTCTGATATATTTTTTTGTAAGTGGATATTTGTACCCGATTTAACTCAAAATTTTTACAACAGATTTTTCTTTTTGTAGTCACGGTGAGTTGTTGCTTTTTTCATTTATTTCTCCTTAAAAAACACTAAGAAGGATGTTAAAGAAAGTTGAGGTAATCCTTGTAATTGTCTCCTTTTCATATTAATTGGCTTTAAAACTGAAGGTTTACAACAGAAAATGTGTATTTCTGCTCTTACCACCTCCTATTATTGAACAGTAACTTTATGAACACAGTGTCCTTATGTGCTGTGACTGTGCTATATCTGAACCAATGCAGCAAAGTAGGGGGTCTGTTGTTGTTCTTTGGTTTTTTTTTTTTTGTTTGTTTTGTTTTTGGCAAATTGGGTTTGGTGTTGTGTTTGATGTAGTCATGCAGGGACACATCCTCAGAAATATGTCACTAGTGACTGTACCATTGCGTGAACATTGGTGTGCTTCCATAAATGAAGGCAGCTATGATGTCCCTGAAGGATGTGATGTTATGGGAACACTATCACATACATGCTCTTCCATCTACTGAAGGTTATGTCACTCATGACTATTTCATTATTGGATCAACAACTTTTTAACAGTATCTGTGTGTGTAGAAATGTCTAGAAAAAGAAAAACAACATGCAGATTCATTTTCAACAGTCACCTCAACTTCCACCCAAAATTAGCTTTTAAAACATGTAAAATATATATACTCCATAATTTTTGTTCAATAATGCATTTGATAATTCTGTTAGCATTTAGAAATTTGTGACTCATTGACTAGAGTTAAAATTTCATATTTCATTATAATATGTGCTTTATAAA
The DNA here is from genome assembly GCF_000317375.1 of Microtus ochrogaster. Lineage (NCBI taxonomy): Eukaryota > Metazoa > Chordata > Mammalia > Rodentia > Cricetidae > Microtus > Microtus ochrogaster. The sequence goes on along the minus strand of NC_022020.1, from coordinate 13,494,446 downwards.
AATGCTTTTGATATATTCAAACTGGTCAGGTTATTTTCTATTAAAAAACATTACATTGGATTTTAGTGGTTAATTCAAATACAAACACTATACTGTAAAGTACATATATAATTATATATGCATATATATGATCTTACAACAATCATGGTTAATTATATATAATAAATTGTGATGTGACTTAATACCTTAATACCTAAGTCACTACTAAGAAGATGTAATTAGGAATATTAACTTCAGAAAAAAATAGTTAAATGATAGTATAAAATATGTTATGTGAGGAATGGTGGCATAAATCTGCTGCTCAACATGCAGGAGATTAAGAATAGAGAATATAGAGTTAAGACCCGTCCAGGCTGCAGAATGAAATCTTAGCCCCTAGAATATAAAAAAAATAGATAAAATCAGCTTTATTCCTCATTGAAATAGTTAGTTTCTCATTGCAGTATCATTATCACATGATAAACTGGCCACATTGTATTATCTCCTAAGATTGTAGAACGGAATTAGTCTATCTTAGTGGGGTAGGTATGTGGCAGAAGGCAGCTGGTCTGAGAGATGATTTTCTATGCTCAGTTCTCTATTCCTGCATAATCAAAGATTCCAGCCCACAGGGTAGTGTTGCTAACATTCAGAAATGTTCTTCCTTCTTAAGTTAAACTTTTCTGGAAATACCCCCAGTGACACACACAGGTCTGTCTATGTGGTTATTCTAAACTTAGTCAAGTTAGCCATGAAGATTAACCATTATATCTTGTGTTACTTATGCCCAGGTTATTATGGGAATAAAACATCTGGGTAACTTTCGGAATCTAGTGTTTCTAATTCCTTCCTTCCGAATAGAAGACACAGTTTGCTTATAAGACTGAGCTCATGAGTAAACATTTAGAAGACACTTTCTGAGATTTCAGCGTCTCTTATAAACACCCTCTGTGAAGGCGAATTTAATTAATCCAGGCCAGTGGGTACAAGATGATACAACTTTAATATAAAAGCACACTCACACACCCGGAGTTCAGCGATCCACCATCAACC
>NC_022020.1:13454667-13486333 GCF_000317375.1 Microtus ochrogaster | reverse complement strand
GGTTGCTAAGGCAACCGCCTGGTTCGGTCGCAGGGCAAATCTGCCCCACGTTGGGTGCCAAATTAAGGCGAATTTAATTAATCCAGGCCAGTGGGTACAAGATGATACAACTTTAATATAAAAGCAAGACTGAGCTCATGAGTAAACATTTAGAAGACAGTTTCTGAGATTTCAGCGTCTCTTATAAACACCCTCTGGAAAAATTAATCCGGTCAAAGTCCACTAAGCGCTGTATTGCCTTGTTAGATGAGCACATCTCAACAAGTCTCTCTTAGAGGACTGGAATTGCTACTTGGCATTACATGAGTACTTCCTATAGTAACACACTAATAAGAGAACATTCCCCCAAATAATAATGTAGAATAGTAGCCCTAAAATATGTTCTTAAGGAAACTATTTAAATATTTTATATTGTTTTCAGCTTTTTTCTTTTCTATAGTAAACAGCTTCTTTGAGTCATTTTGCTTCCTTATTGGGGATTTCTTCCTCCCTCAAATACATACATTTTATAAAATACATCCTAAATAGTACAGGTACTTTAGTGTTGGGTAGTCAAAAAAGGAAATAAATATTTTATTCAGAGCTATAATTCTAAAAAGGAACTGTTTGTTTGGACCTTAAGTAGATTGTGGACAAGAGTAAGGGACAAGGAGTTAATCATCCCCATCCATTCCACATGTGACTTGAATACTAGAGTGGTTAGATAATATAAAAATAAACATAAGGTGTCAGAACTATATGAAATTGTCCCATTCCATTGTTCCATTCTAAAGCTCTGGAGTAGCCCGACCTTTAAGAATACCAAATTAAATAGTACTTGAAAGTGTGTGCATTTCCATTTCAGTTAGCAGCAATACCTATACAAGTAGAATGACAATAGCCCTGGGGAAGTATAAATGATGTGGATTAAAAATAGAATGTTCTGCTTGCGTGATGAATCAGAAAGTAGAGAAAGAGGAAATCGGGTCCTACATTTTCTTCTATCCCAGTTTAGACTGTGTGCTTAACTCACAACATAAATCTCCTGCATTAAAATTTATCGTAAAATTTAGAGCCTGTTGAGCTGCTGTGTAGGTTTTTTGAGACCTATCAAACTAGATGGCAGCTGGTGGTGCCAACCTACTTCTCTCCAGCTCTCCAGGGCTACCCCAGAGTTCCACAATGGCAGCCACTGCAAGTGCAAAGTCTTCTGCGCAAATGCTGTTCCACCCAACACTGTCTAAGTTTCTTTCAGAAGGAGAGGTTGTGTAGGGTTCAGCTCTGTCCTTCCTTGTGGCAGTTGCCATGGGTTCTTTTATAATTTATGAAAATGCCTCTCTAATACTAGGAAATGTTCAGTCCATTTGGGACTATTTGCTGAAAATTGGACACACTGGATGTAAATTGAGAACATGCACGTATGGAGATGACATAAAGCTATGCAGTGTTTATGTGCAATCCTCTTCTACTGCTCAATGGGTTTGTAAGAGACATTTCAGTAAAATAGGCTCCTGACTAAAATTGCATCCAATTTGGCTAAATACGGTAGTTTTGTGAATTTTAAGGCATATAAACCGTAATAAATGCATCTACTGCTCAACATTTAATTTAGTTGGGAAATCTAATAAAACATGGTTTTAATAAGAATGATGTAAAACTATACTTGGTGGGAAATTAAATTTAGTGGTTAATTTTTTATGATGTTGAGTTTTAATTAGAAAACCTATTAAAAGTGTTTTTAGTCTGAATGTCAAATTCCCTAGAGATTCTCCTGTTGATGTAAGTCAGATTGTTCTTCTGCATTTTAAAATTTGTTACTTAGCAGTTTTAAGATTTTTCTGGAAGTTTTGTGTGGACTAAAAGTTTTTTTTCAAACAAAAATGTAATAAAATTAGCTTTAAAATTAAGCCTATTTGTAAACATGGTTTTGTTCTCCATGTTTAAATCCCAAACATTTCTGTATTTAAAATACCTGAAAATACTACAATGCTGTCATTTTATTCTCATCAAGTTTCTTTAATACCAAATTAAATTATTTGCTTGATGAATTTATTTAATTATTTTTTGAGTCAAGGTATTTTAACTAATGAAGCTTTTAGAATGTACTTTTAATGGAAATTGCTCTATAAATAATTAGATCATAATTTTCAGCAATAGATACAAAATATGAGTAATATAAAAAAGAGCAGGCAATTAGAAGGTAATTTACTATGAATTCTAACCAATTTTGATTATTAAATCCTTTAGCTATATTTCTATGTGTGCACTTGCATACACATGTATAATTTATCATTTAAAATTCCTTGTAAGTGGTGATTATGTTTCTAAAAGCAGACGGAAGAAAAATTTGCCTTATATCTTAATCCTAAATATTAAAAATAGCTTACATTTACTTAAAATGAGTTTTCAAGGTTATTACATTTGTCTTTCTTATAGCGCTGCGATGGTAAGTCTGCTATTTTTCCCCAAGTTAAAGCTCTGCCTCTTAGCATTTCTTTCATATTATGTATATGGTTGCTATGTTAGTGAGTACTTAAAGAAATACCTTGTATTCCCATCTGAATCTAGGATCATGCCATGCCCCAAAGGCTAGCCTTCTTAGCTAGATCACACTCCATTAATTCAGGGGATGAGGTTTACCAGGCTTGCTTTGGCACACCTGCTTAGGTCAACAAAGTATGTTATGACTTGGGAATTTTGCTTCCCGCCAAGTTATTTAGTGATACTGTATTTGAGGTTTGTTGACATTTTCATGACCACATTTTCTAGTCTGTGAATGACTGCATAAATCAGCACCCTGAGAGATAACAGACTCCTGCTAAAACTGAGAAGCAGATTCAAGACCTGTTCAGTCAGAATATTAAGTCACGTGTGTCTCCCATTGTACAGGTAAAAAATTCTCATGACTCTTAGAGAAGACATATCCTGTGCTTTTATTCAGGGCTGTGTGTGTTTGTATGTTTGTGTCTTGAGATAGGTTCTGGCTATGGATCATTGACTAGCCTGTACCTTTCTGTATAGTCCAGGTTACTCTCAAACTAGAGGTGATTCTCTTGCCAGTATGCCAGTTGCTGTAATTAGGCATGAACTAGCATGCTTGGCTTGCTCAAACACATTCTGAGCCTATCTGCAAGCCATTCTCTGAATCTTATTGCAACATGAGAACCACCTAGGTTTCTCTTAACGTGATTGTCTTGAGCATCAGTTTCCTTTTCTCTAATTTCTAGTTCTTTGGTGTTAATATCACACAACTATATTTTATAAAATTTCATAGGAAGACAAATTAATGGTGCATTTTTTTTTACTATTCTCTTGTGCTCCTTTGAGTCAGCCAGCTACTATTAAAGAAAAGAAGAAAGGCAAACAACTTTACTCCTTAGGCAGTTCAGCAACTCAATAAGTTTAGTGTTGAATAAGGCTTTGAAGCTAGAGTTGTATGACAGCTGGGCAAACAGATTAATCAACCTCAACACAGAGGTAAATTGACCATAAAAATCTTTATTTACTGGGTTGATAAGGATCGTAGTAAGATTGTGGGTTGATAAAGAGAAAGGACAGCTGGAGGATATTGAAGAAAGGGACTGGAAGGATAGTTTATTGTATTTATTATAAAATTGCAGGATAATTGTTTTCTTATCAGTCCTCATGTCTCCATTTGACTGGGTGTGCTTTGGAGCCAAGAAATAATCCTATCTTATCCATCATTGCACACTCCTTCAGGGTGAGACAGCCTGAAAACTAAACTCATATCTGCACTGAAACTGTGTTCTGATGTTTCTTCCCTGTCTGCTTGTCTCTGTAGTAAGATATAGTCCATTTTTATTCAGTGTCTTTGACTAAGAGTTTAGTGATCTGTGCTTTCTGTGTTTATCTTCCAGATCCACCTCTGAACAATGAAACAGTAGTGTATGATCTTAACTGAGTGCAAGAAGACAGTTTGAAGAAACTGTTAAATCAAATAATTTATTAGTGGTATTTTATTGAAATATTACTCTTAACAAATTAGCTATTCACATTAGTGTTTACAAACATTGTACTATATCCATCATAAATTTATTATGAAACTAACAAAACAATTAAAGAAAAAGAAACTTGAAGTGAGACTGTGTGGGCTTGTGCCTACTCTCCCAGTAACATATGCAGTCTAATGTATGTGAGAATTATTTTCTTTGTATCTCCAAATGAGTTTAATACTCTTTAGTTGGTAAACATGGACTAAAGGGTTATGGGATGATGGAAGGCTCATCACTAGCCTTCTCTTAGCCACCTGAATATCTTTATTGCACACACGAAGAGTGCTCAGAAAGCAGGGAGATTGATGAAGGAACAGGCTGAGTTTATTCCTGTAAAGGACTCCCTACCTTCTTTCCCTTCCATCTACCATGCTTTGGTGAAAAGAAAAATGTGGTCAAAATCCATAGGCAGTATGAAACCTCACAGTTATCTCAAGAATGTTATTGAGGGGAAACTTTCCTTCCTCTTTATGAATACACTTACCTATTTGGCTTTTGAAAGTAGATACACATGCATGTTAGTTAACTTTTTATCTCTGACCAAATAAGATAACAACCTAAATCAAACAATTTATTTGGACTCTTACTTCACAGAAATAAGACCACAATCATTAACTCTATTGATTATGAGCTCCCAGTGAGGCAGAAAAATCATGTTAGAAGGAACCAATGGCTACTCACCCCATGATGGACAGAATGCAAAGTAAGAGAATACAGGAAAGGTCAAGGGACATGCTACCATGTCAGCCCCAAATACCATTCTATTATGACTTATCCTAGGGATTCATTCATTCAGTAGAACAAAAACCTCATGAGTAGATCAGCTCTGGAAGTGCCCCCCACAAATATGCCAGTGGTGCACTTACTGAACTCACAGGCATCTCTTGATTTGTACAGTTGACAGTCAAGATAAAAAAACACCAGGAAGGAGCACAAGTGTGCACAGTGAGTAATGAGAGGAGAAAGAGCAGAGGAAGGGAGGGTGACAGGAAAAAGTAGGAGCAGAAGCAGGAAAGAGCAGAAATCAGAGGAAGAAAAGAGAAAGGCACAGAGGACGAAAGCAGTGGACTGAGAAAGTCAGTTGAGAAGAGAGATGATTCCACAATAACTGTTACTTTCAACTCTTCTAAAAGAAATTTTTCATTCTTTACTTTTTTGTGTACTTTTTAAAATGGCTTCACTATGTATTTGATGACCTGAAATATCGAGATAGCTTCCAGAATTTTGAAGTTGTTTTAAATTGAATATCTTCAACTAGTCTCTCAGCATAGAGATTTCTTTTTAATAATATATTATTACTTTGAGATTATAAAAGCTTGGAATAGCTCTTAGCATTGCACAGAATAAGGAGATCAACTCATCAAGACTTGACTTTGTCTTTATCCAATATATGACAAGCCATGGAAATGAGACCGTAATTTTCCATTCAGCAGAGTTGGTACACTGAATGCTTAGCCTAGTGTTTTGTTGTAGTCTGCGAAAGTGTACACAATCTTGTAATCCATGCCAATACTATAGGTAGTTTTTTCTTCTAAACTTCCATGTGCACAAATCTTTCAGTCAGAAGAATATATCTAAACTCTCTTATAGTATAACTATAAAGTCAGATATTTTTAAAGTATTCCTAACAAAATATGAGCATAGATGATGATGGAAGCTCACTTCTCCTGATTGTATATTACCTGTCACATATGGCTATAGAGTTAACTTGGTAAATTTGTTATATACATACAAAGAGGCTGTTATTTTCTTGATACAGATGAGGAAATGCACGTTCATTAATTAAACTATTATCTCCATAACTTTGAATGGTAGAAGCATGATTAGAGTACACACATTCAGCTTGTGGAGAACTTGGCATCAGACGTGAGTTTCTAAGTTCCCATCAGATGAGTTTCATGAGTTCCTAATGCCCTCCTCTGTAACTACTCCAGTCATCACGCTCTGTAGTCTGTCAGTCATTGCACCACCCTCATTCACATGAACGTATAATTAATGGTCCAGTATCTTCAGGCAGCGTATCTGCGTTTGAATCCACCTGTATAATAACTCCTTTGAAAGATTTGCATATCCTTCCGGTTTTTGACTGCATTGCTCTTTATTTTATTCCACAGTAGAGGTCACTCAATGTTATTCCACAGTAGAGGTCACTCAATGTTATTCCCAGCCATCAAAATCTAATGGTTCTGGATAGTTTTCTAAAGCATAAGCAAACTTTGAATTCTGTTTATTTCAACAACATCTCTTGGCAATACTTACTCTGTGTTTAAAATTCCTATTTATTTTTATCTGTTGAAAGTGTAATTGACTTCTGACAATTCATTCATCCTTCTGTATTCTCCCCTTGTGTGGAAAGGACAATAAGAAATTGTGTTGGTTCCCTCTATTGCCTTTATTGGTTTGAATTTTCTCGTTCCATTTTACTATGCTTTATTCTAAATAATGGGACCAGGCTTTGGCAGAAAGTAGAGTAAAAAACACTTTCATTCATGACTATCTACTCATGCTAAATGTGATTAACATTTTCTCATAAGTCTTTTATTTTTAACAGTTTTGAGCTTTGCCTCACATAAAAATAACAATGAAATATAGTTTTTGAATAGTGCCATTTTCCTACATAAAGAATCAAAGAAAATGAGCTGTTTGAAATATCAGCCAAGCAAATACCATACCCAAAGATAAATATAACTATAATGGCCCTTAGAAATAATAAACATACTTAAAAAGAGTTTTAAATTGTATTGAAAGTAGAAATTGTCTAAAGTATAATTCATTCATCTGAGTAGACCTGGATGATAATAAGATACTCGATCCTAAAGCAAACTGTGAAAATAATACAAAGCAACAAATTTCAGGAGAAACAAATTGAGGTTAATTGCAACTGAACAGGAAACAACTGTTCAGTAAACTTCATTAAGTGCTTACAAGACATAGGTTTGGGGGGATGTATTTGGTGAGTTGAAAAGTTAGTTACCTCATTACTAATTGTAGTCACTACTTACTAGTTACCACATATTTTCCTCCAATTGTTTTGTGCAGTATCTGTCCCTCCCTGTGTTACAAAGCTTGCCAGCTGCCAATCTGTAAACAGGACAGTTCCTGCATCTCGTATCTTTGGGTAACTGAGCAGCTCCTAATTCTTATGATAAAAAGAATGGAGTCACTCTAGGCAAGAAACATTTTACAAAGTAGATATTTTGTCCTTTCCTTTGAAAATGTTTTTCTTCACCCATGGAGGTGAAGATATCCTAATATAAGGTAAGAAATTTAACAAACCAGAACTGTCTATTTTTATTTTTCAATTGTTTGTAGTTATCACATAAAATAATGGGTTGCAATGTCATTTTCATACATAATCATTGTACTTCATTCATTTCCATCCTATCACTCATCATGTCTCCTACTCCTCACAGTTCCCTCCTCTACCATATATGTCACCTTATGTTTTCATATCATATATATAAATATATGATAAATCTAGCTTCTACATGTGGGAGAAAATATGCAATACTCATCTTTATGAGACTGGCTTATTTCGCTCAACATAATGAATCCATCCAATTCCCTGAGAATAGCATAATTTTCAAAATAGTCTCTTGTGTTATGATTCCTTTCCATTTTATAAAATAAGCTGCTTATTTTCCCCAATTAAACCATGTTCGGATGATTTGCTGTTAAAATATAAAGTCTTGTTATATTCATGAATTTCTCCTAAGAGTTCTTTGTGCAGAAGATCCCAACCTGTTTTTAAAGTAATGATGGGTGAGGGCCATGGGACCATGAGAAATGAGCTCAGATCTTAGTTCTGTGACTTCACCTGTGTGCCCTGTGGTAAGGTGAACTAAGAAGATACCATGTGAGGCTAAAAAAGTATTTGCCTCAGCCACATCACAGAATCTATGAAAGGAACCAATTAGATTACATAGTCATTTACAACACATTAGCTGCTTTCTGTGTATCATGACTGTGTGAGGTGCTGCAAAATAGAAGCAACCTTCACTATTAAGGTGCCAATGCAGCTTAGTAGAGATGATGTAGACAACAATCATAAAAGACAGAAAAAAATAGGAACCACAATTTTGAAGGAAGAGAACCTTCTGAGTAGAGCCCCAGTCTTACTGGAAATAAAGGAACAACAACAACAAAAAGATACCTCTCAAAGGAAGTGGCCGAGATCTAGAGGCTAGATGGCAGCTCACATGTGAGAAGAGACAAGGGACAACTCTAAGAGTAGCACAGGCAGAAGTAATGTGTCAAGGTCTTGTCCCCAGGAAGCAGCTAAGCTATTACAGTGGGTCAATGGTTTGATGTCAGCTGCACTGTGTGGCTTTCAATTGCTTTTCTTCTCACCACAGCTCCTTTATACAGAAATTGGGACTTTTCAGATGAACTGTCATCAGGCTAAGCTTGGTGTAGCAAAAACAATCAAATACATGGCTTGAAGTGTTTAAATGATTACTTTTGAGTTAAAGCATATATACATGTGCTTAAATCGTGAACAAAAGTCTAAACATCTTAGAGAGCAAATTATAGAAGAGAGTGGGCCATTTTCTGAGTATATTTTCATCTTTATAGAAAGCATTTAATGAATGAATCACAGTACAAGCAAGCTGCTTGGAGCGAGAAGACATGCCACGTTCTCTGGAAAGAGCTGAGTAGCCTCTAACAGAATAGAAAGCTGACCTGAGGGAATGAGGTCTGTGCAAGGCTGTGCGCACGGTGACTCACTCTCTGGTTAGGATGACTGGGAGCCTCCCATGGCTTCATTCTGACATGTCCAGAATTGTGTCCTAAGGAATCACGCCCAAGAGCATGAGCCAAAGGTACTTGGAAATTTATGCTTTATCCAAGAAAGAGTCTTAGAGATGCACAAGCAGTGTGGGGCTGGCTAACAGGGACAAATGGAATGGTCTCAAGGGTGCTGACTGATTGTTTGACTGGGCTGAGCCTACTGAGAAACTGAGGAGTCATCAAGAGCACTTTGACAAGGGCAGACTTCTTATGGGAGAGTCCTTGTTCCTTAGATAGAAGTAAGAGCAAAATAAATTGGTCCCCTTTAAGTCTGCCTGTCACCTTTCCCAGGAATCACCTTGCCATCAGGTCCTGTGAAAGAGGGACCTAGGGAGGAGATGATGGTGGTTCTAATGCTGTGGAATATGCAGTCTGAGCTGCAAATTACTAAATGACCTTTTGTATTTTTTCCAGAACAGAAGTATGGATAAAATAAATTTCTATTTAAAAGAAAAGAATGTCCTCTCCTGTATGGCAGGGAAGCTTCATGGATATTGTACCCTCCATGCATTTAGTGTAGCTGTCAGCAATGAGCATCACTGCCGTGTAGCAGGGGACTGAAATGACCACTTCTCAAGTTTCACAGTTTCCTACAGATAATCAGCACAGTCATTGTTTTTCCTTTTGATTCCCTGTAGCTGTTTGAACATTATGTTTATTACTGCACACCTTTGTTGTTTTGTAAGTAATCCCTACATATTTCAAAAATTCTCCACTAGGCCAGACCAATGCTTTAAACTATTTTTTCTAATTTTTGTTATCACCTAAACAATTATTTCATCATTGCTTTTTATATTGACTTGTCTTTACACAGTTGTGCATTATCAAACAACAAAGATGCATTTTGAGCAATACATAATTAGGCAATTTTGTCTCTGTACACATATCATGGAATATGCTTACACAATGAAGCTGAATAGAGTAGCATTGGTAATACAGCTCTTTTGGATGATGGGCATGAATTGTGGTCCTTTGCTCGGCTGAAAATTAGTCAGGCAGTACATAATTGTACACATATATGTGTGTGTTATCTTAAACATGATTTATTAAATAGTTCACGTTTCATCTTCTTTTACATTGCTGCCTTTCAAATGTCTTACTGATATGTAAAAGAGGAACATACTGTGGTTTGGGACAAATAGCTAATCTACTGAAATGAATTTAGGAAGCACATTGTTCCACAAGACCCATTTTATGTTGTAATTTTTGTGTCTGGAGTGTGTGTGTGTGTGTGTGTGTGTGTGTGTGTGTGTGTGTGTGTATGCAGTCTGAGAAAGGGAACATTCACACATGTGGATATGGGAACATGGTGCCACAGCTTGCCTGTGGTGGTCAAGTCAGAACATGACTCTTAGTGTCTGTCCTCACCTTCCAACTTGTTTGAGACATAGTCTCCTTTGCTATTTGCCTGTTGTAGGAGTGCCAGAATCACATACATGTGTCGTCCATCAGGCTATTTTACATAGCTGTAGGAGTGCTGGGATTACATACATGTGTCGCCCGTCAGACTATTTTACATAGGTTCCGATGACCAAACTCAGCTTCTGTCACTTACACAGCTTATTTCTCTGCTGATCTAATTACTCAGGACAAACCAAATTCAGTGTCTACAAGATATAGTTTCTCTTCAGAAATGAGACTGACTGAAGTTCACAGGGCACAGAAACATCCTTGATAGGAAGAGCATACATCTGAAAAGACAGAACTACCGTTACCTGAGATATTTTGCTATTAATGAAAACCTAGTTTATGTCCACTATTATGAGTGTCTGTAGCTATGTCTGTGTTGATGGGGTTATGACACCCTCCTCCCAAAGCAATCTTCAGTTCTTTTCAATTTAAAAACAAACAGACATTAATCTCATCTGCAAGGAAAATTATGTATTTGTTGCTTACATGTTTTAATGTTGGATAAAACATTTTCAGATCAGTAAAACATCAACAGATTTCAAATAACCTGAGATGAGAAGAAAGAATAAATGAATATTTATAAGGGTAAATGAAAATCTGTAAACTTGAAATGTTTTTAAGAGTAAAAATGGCATCATTTTATTTGATGGCTTTTCGTCAACTACTTAGGAATTTAGTTGATTTTTTTCCAAGATAGAAATAGTACTTGTATTATGTCCAAGGAAGGGAATATCCTGGAATCTTTAAATACTGCACTGGGTTAGACAGGAAAGAACAGGAAATTTGCCAGTTACTCAGATCACCACTAGAGGTCTACAATTTGAACATTTCTGTGAGTTTTTTTTTTTTTCTCGACTGCTACATTGTTTTAAATTAGCTAGCTCAAATGAATGAAGGTAAACTTTCCTCTTTTTAGCCCCATTATCATTTATTTGGGGGACTTTAATTCTACCCCTGGGTAGCATGCCGAGTAATTGATGGATTTTTCTGTTTCTTTCCCTCATATGTGTAAATGCTGAATTGTGACTATTGCTTTTAAGAAAATTTAACTGCTAATGGTTGAGGAGCCCTTAGGTTCACTAATATGCATATTTAATATATTTATATTTGTATGCATGTATTCATATGTAAAATTGGTATTTATATGTGTAAATATATCCATTAAAAAGTTAGTTTTAATGTTTGTTCAGTATAATTTGTGAATTCCAAAAATTATTAATTTATGTTCATACCACAGTTTTCCTCCTCTCTGCTCCTCCCAGTCCTTCCCCAACCTCTCCATTTCCTCCCAATCCACTCCTCTTCCATCTCCATTCAGAAAAGGGGCAGAACCCCTATGTATATCAGCAATACATGGCATATCAGGTTGCAGTAAAACTAAGCACCTGCCCTTGTATTAAGGCTGAGCCATGCAACCCAATGTAAGGAATATGTCACATGTGCCAGCAATCGAGTTAGAGACAGCCCCTGCTCTAAATGGTAGGAGTCTCACAAGAGGACCAAGCTACACAACTGTCACATATATGCAGAGGCTGTATGTCAGACCCATGCAGGCTTCCTGGTTGTCACTTCAGTCCCTGTGAGCCCCTATGAGCCCAGGTGAGTTGGTTCTGTGGGTTTTCCTGTGGAGCCCTTGACCCCTCTGGCTCCTACAATCCATCCGCCCTCTCTTCAGCAGGATTCTCCGAGCTTTGTCTAATCTTTGGCTGTGGGTATCTACATGTATTTTTTTCGCATGTTATATGAAGCCTCTCTGATGAGTGTTGGGATAGACACCAATCTATAAGGATAGCAGAATATCAGCGGCTCTTTTTTTTTTCTCCAGTCGTGTTTGATTCTACCTTCGGTCTCCACACAGTCCAGCCTCTGGGTCCTTGTACTGAAGGCAGTGTCAGGGGTGGACGCTCTCCTGGCATGAGTCTGAGACTGGACTATTTATTGTTTGACCACTCCCACAATCTCTGTGCCAACATTACCCCCAGCATATCCCATAGTCAAGAAAGACTGTAAGTTGAAGGTTATATGGCTGGGTTGGTGTCTTAATTCCTCCACTGGAAGTCTTGCCTGGCCGCAGGAGATGGACAGTTGAGGCAACATATCCCTTTTGCTAGGAGCCTTAGCTGGGATCATCCTTAATGATTCCTGTCAGTTTCCCTTGCACCAGGTTTCTACCTCATCCCAAATGCCCCTGCCCCTTTCAATACTCTCTCTGTCCACCCTCCTACCTGATCTCTCATGTTGTCAACCACACTTGCACACAGGCTACCCACCAAACCTACTATTCCCCCTTCCTTGAGAGATCCAAGCATCCTCTTTGTACCCTTCTTGTTAACTAGCCCCTCTCATTCAGCTTGCTTATTATTTATTTAACAGTTAATATCCACTTATGAGGGAATAAATACCATGTTTATCTTTCTTGATCTGGGATACATCACTCATGATGATTTTCTCTAGTTCCAGCCATTCACCTTCAAATGTCATGATGCTATTGTTTTTAACCACTGAGTAATAATGCTCCATTGTGTAAATGTACCACATTTTCTTTATTTATTTCTCGGTTGAGGTACATCTAGGTTGTTTCCAATTTCTGGCTATTATGAATAAAGCTGTTATGAGAATAGTTGTTCAAGTGTCCTTGTGGTAGGATAGAGCATTATTTGAGTATATGTCCAAGAGTGGAGTAGCTGGGTCTTGAGGAAGATTGACTCCCATTTCCTAAGAAACACCATATTAATTTCCAAAGTGGCTATAAACGTTTGCACTCCTACCACCAAGGGAAAAGTGTTCCCCTTGCACCACAGCCTCTCCAGCATGAGCTGTCACTTGTGTTTTTGATCTTAGCCATACTTACAGGTGTAAGACGAAATCTCAGAGTCACTTTGATTTGCATTTCCCTGATGGGCAAGGATGTTAAACATCTCTTTAAGTGTTTATCATTTGAAATTCTTCTGTTGAGAATTGTCTGTTTAGATCTGTACCCCATTTTTTAATTGGAATTTTGGTTTTTTGGTGTCTAGTTTCTTGAATTCTTTATATATTTTGTGAATCGGTCTTCTGTCAGATGTGGTGTAGGTTAAGATCTTTTCCCATTCTCTAGGTGGCCATTTTGTTCTATTGATGATGTCTTTTTCATTACAGAAGCCCTTTAGTTTCATGAAGTCCAATGGAGGGAGAGGTATGTGCAGGGTGAACACCCACTACAGTCTAATTTATTAGCTGTTGTTCTCAGTGTCTGTGATAGTGGTGTTCTTTTCAAGAAGTTGTCTCCTGTGCCGATGCATTCAAGGCTATTTTCCACATTCTCTTCTGTCAGGTTCAGTGTAACTGGATTTATCTTGAGGCCTTTCATCCACTTGAACTTGAGTTTTTAGGATGATAGATACGGATCTATTTGAATTTTTTTGCATGTTTACATCCAGTTAGACCACCACTATTTGTTGCAGATGCTTTCTTTTTCCCATTGTATAATTTCATGTTCTCTGTTGAAAATCTGATACCCCTTAATCTCATTTTGTTGTGTTAATGCTCTAACTAGAACTTCAAGCACTACATTGAATAGATATGGAGAGAGTAGGCAGCCATGTCTTCTTCCTGATTTTAGTTGGATTGGTTTTTAGTTTCTCTCCATTTAATTTGATGTTGGCTATTGTCTTGCTGTATATTGTTTTTATTATGCTTAGGTATGTCTCTTATATTTCTGATCTCTCCAAGACTTTTATCATGAAGGGCTGTTAGATCTTGTTAAAGGTTTTTCCGCATCTAATGAGATTATCCTGTGTTCTTTTTCCTTTCTGTTTGTTTATATGATTTTTTTTCTGTTTTATTTCACTTATATGTTTAGGTGCTGAACTGTGACTATTGATATTAGGAAAATTTAACTGTTAGTGGTTGAGTAGCCCTTAGGTTTAATTACATACATGTTTAATGCAGTATTCATGCATAAAATTAGTATTTATATGTGTAAATATATCCACTAAAGAGAAATAAGTTTTTGTTAAGTAGACTATGTAAATTCCATTTTCTCTTAGAGAGTGTACTTACTACCTAGCAATACATCTTTCCATTCCAATTTGTGAATGACCCTTTAGGGAGTTTTCAGATATTCATGCAAATTAAATATAAGCTGAGAGATGACCATTCAGGGACCTACGTTATATTCAGTGATGTGGCTAAAAATAAATAATTTCCACTTGATTATGGGCAGTAAGTGCTACCTTAGCCACCTCTTGGAACACTGAAAACATTAAATGGCACAATGCTATATGATACAACTTTCATTTTATATTCTTTCATGTAAAAACTGTCTTAGTTCAAATCTCTGTGAAACAAATGAAGAGTTCTGTCTTTGAACTCTGGTGCACAGAAAGAACTCAGTGTGTGTAGAAGTCACAGCTTTGTCTTCCTGCAGTGGACTCCAGGTGACATCTGAAGAACTAAAATACTCTGCAGTGAAATCCTCTTGTAGCTGTAGAA
Organism: Microtus ochrogaster; assembly: GCF_000317375.1. NCBI lineage: Eukaryota > Metazoa > Chordata > Mammalia > Rodentia > Cricetidae > Microtus > Microtus ochrogaster. The sequence continues at coordinate 13,471,667 of NC_022020.1, read as the reverse complement.
TTTTGAACAGTTTCAGCTTGCAAAGCTTAGCAGAGATAACTTTTTTGTAACCTATTTTCTTACTATGATAAGGCCTAAAATTGGAGAATAATATAATTTTGTTGGAAGAATTGGAGGGTAATATGTATTTCACAAAACTCCAGAAATTCTTGATCCAAGAAAACTTTTAAAAAATGTCTAATTAAAAGATGATGATCTGAATGCCAAGTAGTACCCCATCTTGACTATTTTATCATTTCATGGAGTAATATTACATGCCCAACTGCCAGTTTTGCATTTTTATATAGACACAAAATAAAATATTTAATTCATATTAACTGAGTTTGCCTTTACACAGTGATAATTAAATTAAATCTGCTGTGCCTGCAAACTTTAACAGATCAAGCTCATCTCCGCTGTTCCAGTCACTCTAGGCTGTGGTCCATTGTTTCCTTCCTTTTCTAATATCCATTATTTTGTCTACAAGAAAATTCTGGTTGTTATTCATCCTCCCTTTAGAGTCTGTCGAAATCTGAGCAGTCCTCTTCATATCTGTACATACCTCCTAGCACAAAACACTGTCATAATTGGTCCTGGTAATTAAGGTTTCCATCTGTGTTCATTGCTGGCAATTCTGGCTCTAGCTCCACCCTACAACACATTCTCAGTCAGGATAATCCCTTGAAAAGAGAATCAGCACGTTTAGCTCTTTTGCTAACCCCTTTAGTTATTTCTACACCTCTCATAATAAAATACAAAATCAACAAACACCACAGCTAATATGATTTTCTTACCAATTTTTAATCATGCCAGAAGTACAGAGATTTCGGAGTTATTCATGGTTAATATGACTTTTGTCAAAAATTCTCTTCTTCGTATATCCAGTCCCACAATTTTCTTCAATGGTTTGTTTGAATATGACCTCCCTCTGAATGGAGACCGGTAATGGGTAATGTTTTGGCATCTTTCTCCTTTGGTGACTACATGGAGTCTCTCTTTGACAGTGCCTACTCTATTTCTTTTTGTCTCTGTTTGCATTTCCCACCTATCTTTACTCAAGTAAGCCACTGGCTGAAAGAGCTTTATTTATCAACCAATAAAAGTAACACATATACAGAAGGCCATCCCACATCATGTCCCCTTTCCTGTATAATTTTAAAAAGAAGTTTTAAATTTTTTTTTGGGGGGGGGGGTTTAAGACTGGGTTTCTCTTTAACTTTTGGAGCCTGTCATAGAACTAGATCTTGTAGATCAGGCTGGTCTCAGACTCACAGAAATCCACCTGCCTCTGACTCCAAAATGCTGAGATTAAAGGCATGTGCCACCACCATCTGGCAAAAGTTTTAACTTTTAACACTCAAACTAAATAGTTATCAAGCAAGAATTATAGTTACCCTATTTAATCCATTTACATTTGGCAAATTAAGGAAAATATCATGTATCCCATCTTAGTGAGTCTAAACTATCATATCTAATTTATCTTCTATCATAATTAAGGAAAACTATAACTGTTTACTCTTCAATTCCATCAAAGAACCTAGAAGGATATAATATTACCTTAGTAAGCAAGAAGTGCATTGTAAACAACTTCCAAAACTCAAGAATTGACAAAGACATCTCGCTACTTAGACAGTCACTCAAAGTTCTTCTGTAACATTGGAGCATCCATCTTCAGACTACAGGCTCATAATATCCTGTAAACTTTTCAGTGAAGCAGGAAATTTAAAGATTTGTTCTGCTTTTTACTGGCAAAGTTCACTGGTTTCTTTCTCCTGTGTTCTTAGAATATCTGTGTTAGAATGAATGTTCTTAGAATGTTCCTTCTGTGAAGCAGGAACCCTAAAGGACCATCCCATCTTTTGGAAAGTTCAGCAGTCACTTTTCTGTGGGTCCTGTATGTCCAGTTCATACATAATACCATCAAACAGTTCAAACAAGAACAGTTTCTTGCTCAAATAGCTAGCCTTGTCACAATGAAGACAGATTACATAATGAGTTTCTTCAATGTCCATCAACCTCTCTGAATAAATTGGTGCTTCCCGAAGCAGCAATGTCTCACTGTTGAGAAAAGTCTAAGTTCTTAAGACCTTTTAAATACCATATTCCATGTCTCTTTGAACTGTTGAAGATTATCAGTCTAACTGAAATATATTTCTGTATAACTGGAAAACCTAATAAACATGAGTAGAAGTTTGACTATTATAAATGACTGTCTATTAACCTGTAATTTTAAATTATACATTATATTTTTAAATGACCTGTATAAGCATAATACTTTAAACAAGAGCAGAAATAAACATATAACCAAGTTGGCCTTAAATTTGTATCAATACACTGAAGTCCATACCAATGTAAAGTATTCATTTCTATATTATATTCTGTTTTTTTAGAAAGAAATTGACTGTGACCATTAACCATTTTTATCCAACCACTTTTTAATGAAATAAAGCATCCATAAACAATCATTTTGAGAATTTGGGTGTAATTGTTCCTGAAATGCTTCCTGCTATTTGTTGGGTGAAGTATTTGGAGGGTTCAAAGAGACATTTTGGGGGTTCTTGTTCCATCAGAACACATTAGCCTGGAAGGAATTAACAAGTTTCCATCCTCTGTGGAAACAAAATAATAACCTCTTTTCCAAAGCAACATCTCCTTAGACTCAAATTTTGAATTCAAGATACCTTTAAAAATATATGTTGGTTTAGCTTAGCAGTACCCAGAATCAAATATCTCTCAACAGTCAAAAAAAATTCCAAGAAAATACAATAATTTACATCATTTAGCTTTTTTATGTATTTTCCATGTTTTCATGGCTTTTTATGACTTTTTATTCTATTTTTCCTTTAAAAACCCCAGCTTAATATTCTTAATTTTTTATGTATAGCTCTATCTTTTATCCTCTCTGTCTTAAGCCCATGCACATTTATCAGACATACTATGGCCCATTTAGAGGCCTTTTTTGCTGAGCCTGCCTTTACTGTGTATCTAAAATCTTTTTCTGACAATGAGGATTTTTTTTTTTAAATGCTAAGCAAACATGGCTAGGACTAATGGTGTGACGTTGCCTATTGGCTTTACCCTGTTCAACAGATGGAGGTATGTTCACTGTCTCTGTAAGCCATGCTTACCACCCCAACTCCAGGGATGCAGCTGGTCTATGTCTCCATTAAGCAACTGGTAGCACTCTGTTCACAAAGTCCATTTAAGTGTCTGTAAGAGGACCTCCACCCAAAAAGCCAGAGCTGCTTGTACTGCCAGCATGAACCAGGAGCCATCTCTTAAAGAAGTTGCACCTCTGCCAACAAACAGCCTATTTGAAAAAAAATGTGGCTAATAAGAAGATGCAGTTGACTCCCATTTTGTGGGGAAGGTCTAAAAGCACTTTTTGAAAGTGTTCTTACAACACTGTTTGACCAATGACTCAGTCATATTCCTAACTAGCTCTTACATCTTAAATTAACCCATTTCTATTAGGCTATGTATCATCATGAGGCTATGAAGTGCTGGTAATGTTCTGATATCTTTTTCCTTGGCAGCTACATGCTGTCTCTTTGACTTTGCCTACTCTCTCTCTTTGTATTTGTTCAGATTTTCCACCTGGCTTTACTCTGCTAAGACATTGGCTCAAACAACTTTATTCATCAACCAGTAAAAGCAACACATATGCAGAAGGATATCACATGTCATTTCCCCATGACCTAAATGATAATTTTATGTAGATTCAATGCCTACATATGTACTCAATTTTATTTTTCATATAGTACTTGTCTTATCAACATAGTACTTGTTCTTGTAGCTTAGATTTGTATTTTATATGTTTTCTTTCATGTACCACCAGAATATAAGTAGGTAGGAGAGATGTTGACTGGAAGGAACATCCATAGAATAATGTCTTTATCATGTGATCTTTTTGAAACATGTTAATATGCTAGTGCTGACCTATTAGATTCATGTTGCAAGCTTAAACTTTTACATAATCATACTCTAAACAAAAGATATTTTGGCCTCTTAAACTTGTCAAAGCTTCTATAATTTTATATTACAATTTTCAGTTATACATGTAGATGGGATAGTAGATGCAAGCGTAATATTCTTGAGCAAGAGTTTAATGTTATCTTGGGAAAAGAAGCATATATTAATAGTATGCTTTTCAAAGTGCTTTTCAATATTAAAGTTCTTTTCAAAGAAAGGGACTAGAATATTTGCATAATTGACAGCACTAGAGAATCTTAGTAATGATTCTGTATGAAAACTCATCACCAGCAAAGACAGAATGCTTTTAAACATTGAGAATCAATGTTATGATAAAAATAAAAGTTTGGACATGTAAATTATATGAAGATATGTTAGTATTCTTGAACCAAACTTCTAAAAAAATCAATAACTTTAAGGTTTTGAAATCTTAATGACACCTATAATTAGAAACTACATTTTAATCAGGTAAAAACTAAAATAATTATAAAACAGAAAAATTAAGTCTAATTACTAATTAAAATGAAAGGAAATAAGGATCTTTATATGTGCTACAATGTTAAAATCTTTTGAGAAATGTTCTGATAATTCTTAGAACTGAATCATTCATATCAAATAATGAATGCTTCACCATTTGACTTATAAGGAATACCTGTCTTATGTTTAATATTCCATTGGGAACAAAATTGCTGAAATGCTTTACTATGTATGTGAATCCATTATCAATCTTTATGATTTTGGTGTTCCTATGTAGAGAATTAAATGGGTTATTACATGCTTAGTGGCTTCTCCAGTTTGTGTAGTGGCCATCAAGAGTCCCGTATATATATATGATAATTAATATATATATATATGCACATATCTTAATTTGCCAAATTCTTCAATATGAGGACATCTGTTTGCCATAAATGATTAATAAGTAATCCTCAGGGATTTACTCCCAGATGGGCACAGGTAAATACTGTGGGCATATATCACATTGCTCAACAATTTGGCAAGCAGCTTCTCTTGTTAATCTAAATTGTTTTCTTAAATTTATAGTATTTTAGTAATGCAGAGCTTGTGATCACTGAGCAAGTTCAACCTGAGATAAAACAATGATTTTTGTAAGCTTATCAGGTAAAGCATTACCTTTAGCTAATGGACCAGGAATATTTGAATGTGCTCTGATATACTGTACAAATCATGGCAACCTTCTTATATGGCATTTTGAATTTGCTGGAATAGCATTTTAACTTGCTTATTGCTAGTCCCAATACATGAAATGGTTTCTAGGACTTGAGGAGCATTAAATATATATTGGCTGTATATACACTAAATGCCTTATTTACAAAAAGGTAAAACGCTATAGTAATAGATCACAGCTCAACTATTTGAGCTGAGGCTGATTCTGTTTGCACTGCATGTCCTTCACCATTAACAACATATGCAGTACTTTCATTGGAAGAACCACCCATAAACATTAGCATAACACTCTTTAAGGGATCTTTTGCTACAACTTTAGAAAAAATAAAGGAAAATAGTTCTGCAAACTCCAGCAATGGATCAGCTGGGAAAAGATTATTAATCTGGCCTTCAAATGAAGCAAATGCAATTGTCCAAGAATCACTGTTTTGAAATAACCTATTAATCTGTTGCTTAGTATAAGGAACACTGATCATAGCAAGTTCTCTGCCAAAATATCTCTTAGATTCCATTCTCTTCTTTGTGCTAAGCAAGCTACTGATTCAAAATAAGGGTTTCATTCCTTAAGTGGTGAAATGGGAAGGTGTACCATAAAAGCAGACTGTTTTTTCATATTACTCTTTAGGAGTAAGTTTTGTGGGTACACACTTGCCAAGGTTGATCATAATTAATGTACTTGTTTCTGTATAGCATATTCTACCTGGGTGAGTACCTGTCTGGCAGCTTCTGTAATCATTCTAGTGGAATTTGGATTGTAATGGATTATTAAAAATTGCTGCAGGATCCCCTGTGGCAGCAGGCAGTGGGCAAGTGGTCCTGAGAGCAGCCAGTCCTAGGCAGGGACTGCACATGAGACCACGCGGCAGGTGTGAGAAGGTGGCTGGTCCCCAGCAGTACGGCAGCAGGCGAGAGACAGACAGATAGGCACACCATGCAGAGTGAAGTTGGATATTTATGTAGTAGCTATGGAAGGGAAGGGAGGAGAGAATAACAGAGAGGCAGAGGGGGGGGGAGGGAAGAGAGGAAAGACCAAAGTTGTCTCTCTGAGAGGGAGCCAGAAAAGAGAAGGAGACTAAGGCTGCAAGCAGGAAGGAAGGCCTGCCTGCCTCAGCCTGATGGGGGAGGGAGTGGGTGTGGCTTGTCTCTTAAAGAGACAGAACAATCATTTCATGGATCACTGCCCTCTTTAAGAATTTCACTTGGTGGCTCAAGGTATCCCATAGAATGCTTTGAATAAGATCTCAGGCTTATTTCAGTATTTAGATGTTTTATTAAAAGTTTGTAAACTATCTTTCTAATCCAAGTTGCAAGTTTCCCTAGCTGACAGGCTTAACTCACTCATTTACATTTTTACAGACATTTGACTGGCCTGAAGCTGCAGTTCCCTGAGACTACTTTTTTTTGCAGCTTTCCTGTCAGTCTTGGAACCTGGATCTCTCAGCTGAAACTGGACCTTACAGTGGGGCACAAGCCATGCTTGCTCTGTTGCTTGGCCATCCTGCTTGGGTTCTTGGGACCAGGAGACTGCTCCCTCATTGTCTGCTCTGCCTGGGCAGGGCACAGGCCACATTCTGTAGTCCTGCAAGAGATCAACATTAAAAGTGGCTGACAACTTTAGCTCAGGTTCTCAGGTGTCCACCATTGCAGCAGCTTTGAGACTGCTGTGTCCATAAGCTTAGGCGGGTATAGCCATATCGATATTTATTACCTCTGCCTTTTTATTTTAAATCTTATAATCACAAAATTGGGAGAATTCCTAAATCCTCTCTGTTAAAAGCCATAAATTTTTTCATTATAGACTTCTTGGCTCATGGCTCAACCAGCCTCTAGGCAATTCCACTGACCAGCTCTGGACTGATTGTAGGTGGTAAAGTTCCTCAAACTTTCCTGTCTCCTGCCTTTCTAAATTCCAACACATAGCTTAGGTCTGACTCAGCTGGCCACAGTGCACGTGTGTAGACCGCCACAATCTCAGTGGTAACCTAGGTCATTTCTGGGCCATGCACCACACTACCTTCACTGTTCCCACCTGCTCAGTAGCAGCAGAAACCAGGGCTCCATGATCACAGCACCACCTTTGCCGGGCTGCATATGGGGCTGAGCTTTGGCCTCTCCAAGTTCTCAAGCAGTGCAAAGGTGGCCTGGCACCACCAAAACGAGGGTGGGGATATAATCTTTACAAACTCTAAAAATCTCTGCCTTTGTTTCCGCTCCATTTTAGCTCCCCTAGCTATCAAAATACATCTAAGTGACTATACAGATAGTTGAACATTATTTCCTTGTGACATATTTACATATCTTTACAGTTTCATTCCTGAATTTTTTGCCCTGCCTTTCTCTTTCCTTTTTTTATTATCTATTATTTATTTCTGAGCACTCATTACTTGCCTTTACACCTGCACTGAAATTTCTTCATGTGGGGTCCCTCACATACTCCTTTGTAGACCCGGACCACACTTCTGTGTGTTTCAAGATACACCTGTCACCCCCACGTTATGGCACCATATGTTGGAGACCACCCCACATTGGGCATATATGTCAGGTATCAGCCTCAACAAAAATACTGCTTGCCAGGGTAGGGGAACGGGGATTAGGAATGTAAGTAAGGAGTACAAAGATGCAAAAATAATAATAATAAAAAAAACAGAAAAACATAGAATAGTACCAGGATGGAATTAAAATGAATACTGAAATCACCCACATTTAACTTCTAATTGCGTAAAATACCTTGACCCCAAGAGGTAGGAGTATGATTAAAAAAAAAAAATACAAGGAAGTGAACGGAACAAACAAGTTGAAGGTCGTGGGCTACATTCATAGTTAGACATTCTGTTGCTAGAACAAAACAAGTTACCTTCACACCCTAGACAAAAACATTCTGTAGGCAAACCACTCCCTGGGTGGAATCCATTGTTATCTCCTTAAGGGAACCGGAAACTTAGTTCATCCTTAGACTTTTGTTTGAGGTAGAAACATATCTAATTCTCTATTCCTGAAATACAAGGTCTGGATATATCCACACCTGTTGACAATAACCTTGAGAGAGCTTAACCTGAATCTAGTTGGCACCTTTGTTTGAGGTAGAAACACAATAACCTTGAAGGAATAGAGGTAGGTTCCAACATTGGTTGAGGTGGAAATATGCTTGCAGTTTCTGGCCTCCACAATGACTCCTTAATAAAGAAAAGGTATATCCTGTATATCCCAATTCACACTATAAGTTGGCTGGTTTTTCATAATTATCATACTTTTTCCTTTTATTGAAAGTAATTTTTTTCATATAATATATCCTGATTATATTTCCTTCTTTCTACTAGTTTCCCTCCACCTTCCCTTACATCCAGATCCACTCCCCTTCTTTCTTTGATTAGAAAACAAACAGGCTTTTAAATGATACTAATATAATAAAATAAGGCGAGAAAAAAACAAAAGTAATACATTGAAATTGGACAAAAAATTAGAAGGAAAAGAGCCCAAGAGAAGGCACGAGAAACTGACTTGTAGATACACTAGGGAATCACATGAAAACACTAAACTGGAAGCCATAATATATACATTTGGTGCAGGACCTGTGCATAGGTCCTCAGTTTCTGTGAGCTCATAAAGGCTTTTATCATGTTGACGTAGAAGGTCTTGTTTACTTAGTGTCATTCAGTGTCTCTGACTTTTACACTCTTCCTCCTCCTCCCTTGGGACTCCCTGAGCCCTGAGGGGAGGGCTTTGATGGAGACACCCCATTTAGGGCAGAGTGTTCCAAGGTCTCTCATTTTCTGTGTAATGCCTGTCTCTGAGCCTCTGTAGTTGTGTCCATCTGCTTCAGGAAGAAGCTTCTCAGATGATGGCTGAGCAAGGTCTCATGATAGCAGAACGTTATTAGGAGTCACAGGTGATATATTGTACCTGTGATTTCACAATGGTATCTCCATGTTTAAAATGCCCATGGAACTAAATTTATCCTGTAAAGTTTGATTCTACTTATAGAGGTAGAATGCTTAGATCAAACACTTAGATATTGCATTTTAAAAATACAAATGAATATTTAAAATTGTTTCAAGTTTAATAACTGTGTTACTTAATGTCAGAGATTTGACATTTCAACTTTCTTTTGGTAATATATTGACATTTCCTCTGATATTCAAGCAATGTCCTCATCCTCAATTTAATCAAAAGAACAAATATTCTTGAAAATCCTGTAATTTGGTGATTCATCTATCAGATGTGTTTATGAGACCTGGGGAAATGGCTTAGTGCATAAGGTGCTAACTGTGTGTGCAAACATGTGACCCTAAGTTTGGTTCTCAGCACTCATGTAAAAGCACACCTGACTCAGATCTACAATACCCACTTAAAGGTTTAGGGTGTTAGTAACCTTCTGGAGCCCAGGATTGATGAGGTGAAGGACAGGGTCAGAGAGAGGTAGATCTTGAGGACATCACTGATTTGGCTACCTAGTCAAAGGAGTCAGTTCCAGGTTCAGTGAGAAACTGTGTCTCATAAATAAAGTGGTTATATACTAAGGAAGAAAGCCAATGTCTACTTCTTCCCTGCACACCTGTAAGCACCTATAAGCCAGTACTTCTGAACACACGTGTGTATGGCAGTTTTTGTACCTAATGTTAGGCTTTATTTAGCTGATGTTTTTCAAATTTTGCAGAATTATTCTGCTGTACTGCAGTGAGCAGATGTGAGTATGTATTCTATTTTAAGAGGAACTGGTTCATTACAGTTTCATTGCTCTTCACAGTGTGTAGCAACCCATTGAGGATTTTTGCATGGAGCTTATTTGCGTGCTAAAATTCTTATTAGTAGCACATATGATAAAAGTTCATGAATTTTAGCCTAAAAATCTCTCATTCCTTTTGATGAAACTGTATTAAATATTCACTTTTAGAGTACCTAAAGTTTTATAGTTTTAATCTCAACTTTATAATGCATTGAAACATCACTTCAACTTCAGTGAGAAAGTAGATAAGGTGTCTTTAATTAAAGAACAATAGACACCAGTTTATGTGCAGGCTAAAAAAACTCAGTTAGTTCTTAATTTAATGTTTTAACCTCCAAAATTAATATGCTTATGGTTACATATTTAAATGAATTAGAGTAAGTGTATGCATTTTCTTCTAGGCATGACAGCCATTGTCATACTTCCTAAAATTGTATCTGTTCTAAGCTGCAGTACTGGTTTCTATTATAGATTCACATTCTATTTTTATAAGAATATAATAGCATACTATTTTGTGGATATTCTTTTCTAATTGATTACCTGACATTAATTGAGTAACTTTAATCAAATTCAGTGACTCTATAAATTGTATTTCATTTCTCAATAAATTGAGCATATTATGTTTTAAAAATGATCTAATACATATAAGTTAAAATACCATGATGGATTAAATATCATGTTTTTTTTGCAAAGTTTAATGTTTTAGAGTAATTTTAGTAAGCCTGTTGGGAGAAAAAATGGATTATATTTCAACAATTTATGAGAGTTTAATAAAGTTCTCCAAATTTGGAGAAAATGATGAGGCTTAAAGACAAACCATGGGAACATATACTGGTTGACTTATATCGTTATTATTTATTTTGTTGAACATTTTACAGTTCAGAAGTAAAGTGTGTGCTATATTCCCACTATTATCCATATTTCTGTGAAATTACTTAGACTTTTAGAGTTTCAAAGGGTATTTTTCTTAACAAGGTGGTCCAAGAACATGAAACAGATATTTTATAACTTGGCCTGCCTGCTAATCTACTAGGATGAATTGTATTCTAGAATGTTATCCTTATAGGTAAAACTTCAATTGTGAAGAGTCCTATGCCATATTTTATTACTGACACTTCGGAAGAAGTTCAGAAATAAAGAGTCTAGGGTCAATAAATTTATTATATTGTACTATATGTAGAATGTTGTAAAGGGCATACACCTGGGCTATACTCAGTTCCACAAAACAGGCAAACAATTAGAAAAGCTATTTGTACACGGTATTAGTGCAAACCCTTTATGTAGACATCACTTTCCTGTGCCCCTGACTTGCTCCATTTGAATTAAACAAATCAGATCCCAAAGTTACTTTCCTTGGGCTTATCTGGTCCTTCAACAATGCTTTACTTGTACCGTGTCATGCTGCCTAAGTGACAGTGTTCTGATTTTATCATTTAAGTTATGCTGGTCTTTCTATGATCTATATTATTCATAAGTGGTCATTCTTTAAAAACACGATTAATGAAAACTCAGAGACAGAATTTGGGGTTCAACCTACAGACCAGAAAAGCAAAACAGCCAGTCAGTGTCTCTTCTGTCTACCTCAGTCTGAAATGTCGATCCTGCCTAGAGGAATCTCAGAATGAGACTGAGAGATGTCTCCTCCCATTTTATAATGCTTTCTATTTCTGGGATTAAAAGTGTGCACCACTATTACCTGCTTTCTATGGTGTGTGTTACTGCTTCCTGGTATATAAGGCTGGTTAGTATGACTGTTTTACTTTTTCAGACAAGCTTTATTTATTAAAATACAAATAAATTGCAACTACAGTATGTTTCAAGGAAAAAGATATGCCAGCCGCCACTGCAGAAATGAAACTGTTCCTAATATATCAGTGTTAATGTCGTGTTGTCTCTTGTAGAAAAGCAAAAATGACTTTTTTTTTTTTTGGTTTTTCGAGACAGGGTTTCTCTGTGGCTTTGGAGCCTGTCTTGGAACTAGCTCTGTAGACCAGGCTGGTCTCGAACTCACAGAGATCCGCCTGCCTCTGCCTCCTGAGTGCTGGGATTAAAGGCGTGCGCCACCACCGCCCAGCTAAAAATGATTTTTTGAAAGAAAGATACCCCACCATGAAGAATAAAGACTAATATATAATATTCAGCGATGAACTACTAATTTGTTCATCAATACAATAACAGTTTTTTACAAGTTTTCATGGTATTGTGGATTTCACAAAACAGGCATTTTGTTGGGGTATGACATAACTCTTGCAGGATGAGAGAGAAGAATTAGATATGCCCAGTTAATAAATATGAAGACATCTATGAAATGCCTTGATTTAATAGTTAAGGAATTAAAAAAATCAACTGCTTCCAATAGCAGTTGATTTATAAGTGAAAGGCAAACCAACAGGTTGCACCCTTCTAACACCAATCTTTTCTTTGATAACACAGTTTCTATTGTTAATAAAGGAATGTAAATTTTACTTAGATACTTTTTGGTATATACCTTAGACATATATTCTGGGGATAAAATTAAATTGCAAATAGGGGTAAATAGATACCCATCATATGTGTACTGGGATGATGATTGATAAAGTGCTCTACAGATTAGAGGTCACATTTGATTAAACTTAGGAAAGCAAAATATTTGCTTATCAGTTTACTAACATGAGTTAATCTGTTAGTCATCTTTCTGTCACTACATTGAAATAACTGAGATAATTAATTTATAAGAGAAAGGCTGCTTTAGTTAGGGACACTCCTTCTGTGATGAAAAACCATGCTAAAACGTATGCTTCTACCTCAGGCTCATCATTGAAGGAAGTCAGGACAGGAACTCACACATGGCAGGACCTTGGAGGCAGGAGCTGACGAGAGTCCACAGAGGGATGATGTTTAATGCTCATGATGGCTTGCTCAGCCTGCTTTGTTATAGAACCAGGATCACCATTCCAGGGGGAAGCCTGACAACTGTGGGTTGGGACTTCCCACACCAATCACTAGTTCAGAAAATGCCCTACTGCCTGGTTTTATAGAAGAATTTTCTCATTTGGGCTTCCATCCTCTCAGATGACTCTACCTTGTGTTAAGTGGACATAAAATTAGCTAACACAAAGTATTTCTCTGGCTTAGCCCATAATCAGGCAGGGCAATTATTTTCTTTACCCTTTATTTAATTCAGATGGGGGTTTAGCCTGTGTCCACTCACTAGTTTTTGTTGCTATTGCTGTGTGTGTTTGTGTGTGTGAGTTTGTATTTAAAATTAGAGGCTAATTTTTTTAAAAAAAATATTTATTTATTTACTTATTATGTATACAATATTCTGTCTGCATGTATGCCTGCAGGCCAGAAGAGGGCACCAGAACTCATTAAAGACGGTTGTGAACCACCATGTGGTTGCTGGGAATTGAACTCAGGACCTTTGGAAAAGCAGGCAATGCTCTTAACTACTGAGCCATCTCTCCAGCTTATATATATAAGCTGTTTATATATATTTTTTGAACTGTGATCAAAATATATCTGAGAAAAACCTGCAGGCAGTGAATGAACATCTTGCTCCAGCTAGAACCTCTCTACTTCTGGAAACTTCTAGAGCTTCCTAAAGCAGTACTATCATCTGCAAAACAGGCATTCCACACATGGACCTTTTGAGGAGACATTGCAATACCAAACAACTACACTCATGCAGCATTGTGAGTGGTGAGTGGCTAAGGAAGAAATTTATTCTTTTGAAAGAGAATCACTATCAGTACAAAAAGCAGTGATGTCACTGTGCTTCTCTGCCATGAAATTGATTGAATGATGGACAGCAGTTTATGTGGCACACCTTATTATGTATAGTATTAAATTTTAGTATTCTATTGACCTTTTCTTCCAATATAGAAAACATTTATCTCTGGATACTGATAATATTTCTGTGAATATATACTATCAAAATCCAAGTGAATTCCTTCACAGCATAATACTGACATATTTTCCTCTCTGCCTATTTGAATTTTAATATATAAAAGTGTGCAGAATATTTGAGTGAAACATAACCTGTTTTAACCTTTTTAGAAAATCAGATCTCTCTTTTGATACTTGGCATACTAATCAGATTAAATATGTCTGTTGGAAATTTCACAAATTTCAAAGAGGGGATAATTTAGAAATAGCAGTTGCTTCCTCAGTCACTTTTTATAAATATATTGGGAAATATTCAAGCATTTAACTCATTTATAATATTGTAGTAGAGTATGTTAAAATTCATAAGGAAGGGCTCATTTATTGAGAACCGCCACTCTCTTCCTCGATCCTCAGATGATGGACAGTTGAGATCTGAGGTTCAGCACCCAGGGATCAGTTTCTACAGTTCTTAAAAGTGTTTCATCTCTTTCATTGTTTCTCTTCAATCAGACTTCTGTAGTCTTCTCTTCCTCCATCTGAGCCATCTCGTTAATTGTTAATTTCACAGGCTTTGATGTTTACAACATCCAATCGCAGTTCTTCACCCCCTCCTTTTTGTCATTTCCCTTATCTCTTTTATCCTTATTGCGTGTTTCCCTGTTGCTTCTTTATCTTTATTCTTTTCTGTCTTGGTAGAACTGATGTTTCTTTGAGAATACACAATTCCACATATTGAATAATTCTTTCCCACGGTAATCAAAGCATTTTCCAATATAACATAACCAGAGAAGTTACAGCAACTATTTTTAGTTTTAGCTTAGTTTATTTTTGAGACGTTAGCCTAATTACAGTGCTGCTCCCTTTCCTTTCCTCCCTCTGATCCCTCCCATATTCCTCTCCCTGCTTTCCTTGCTCTCCCTGAAACTTGTGGCCTTTTACTTAATTCTTGTGGCCTTTTATTCAATTCTTCACAATTGCAGGCATGCATGCACATGTCTCTATTAAAATATTATGAGAATAACCTGCTTAGTCACTTTATGTATGTATGTATGTCACTTGTATGTATGTTTTCGGGGCTGACCATTTGACAGTGGACAGTCAACTGATGTGCTCTTCCCTGGGAAAAACCACTCTTCCCCCTCCATCTTTCCTCAGTTGCTTGTAGTTGTTTGTAGAAGTCTGAGGTCTCACCAACTTTCGCATGACAAGTCTGGCATGTCTATAGCTATCATTCTTGTTCAGCTCATAATCCCTGTTAATGATCTATAACTGTTTGTCCTTATACCTTCAGGTAAGTGCAGTAAACATCTTATTGCTGACTTTGTAATGGCTTTTCAGGTTTTCTAAACATTGCTTCAATTTCTTCTAAGTGCAACAGTACTTAGAATATGATCTCTAGGTCAATAACTATATGATATTACTAGTAGAATGTTATTCTAACCATAAACACAATAAATATTTGCTATTGTAAAAAGCAGTTACTTTTCATATGCTCATGGCTTTTATAAATTATGACTCCATGAGTATGGAATGAATAAGGACGATCTTGTCATCCTTAAGCCAGTTTGCAGGAAACTCAGTTTGACACCAGCAATGCTGAACATGTAACTTAAGAGTGATCTTTTGGAAGAGCAGTGCAGCAGCCACAATTCCTGAAGGACACCTTATGCAAATTATTGTTCCAAGGAGTTCAAGAGTTGGCTTCACTTACAGATGCATCAGTGAACATTATACAGGCTCATGATGTTCTTCTTTCTCTACACAAGTGGATTTTCAGGACTGGGATGCCAAAATAGTTTTCCATCCACCATATGTCAAGAGCACCATTAAGATAAACATACTCTTCTAATTCAGCAAATATTTCAGATTTCTCATATAAACAATGAGTCAACTAAATACTTAACAATTCATCATGTTCTCTGTGGTTTTTTAAAATTTTTTTAACATTTAAAAAACCTCAAAATACTACAACAGCCTTTTCTGGTTTTGCTACTTCAGATTTCCTTCTCGGAGGCACTCAGCTTAGTTAGGGCACATCATCTTTATTAAATCCTTCACATTTATTTGAAGTTACATATTCTGGAGATAACAGAGGAAGACTGAATATCGGAAAAATATTTTTGTGGCTAAGGTTATAATGTAGCAGGTAAAAAAATGGAATTTCTGCATAGATAGCATCTTTATTTTAAGGAGGTAAGGGTTTTTCAAATTCTTCATCTCATTTTTACAGATTCCTTCTGTAGAGTTTGGCCCAACTCGGAGAGAGACTATTTTTGTCTAGGGTTATGTAGTCACCAACCATGTCAATTTCTCCACAGGGTGCTTTTGGTTACCTTTTTAATATGGCAAAACACCATGACCAATGCAACTTATAAAAGAATTTGAGGCTCATAGTTGTGGAGCTCATAGTCCATGGTTATCATGGGGGAGTATGGCAGCAGGCTGGAAGACATGGTGCTGGAGTAATATTTAAGACCTCAGATTTTGGTTCAAAATGGCATGACACAGAGGGAAACATAGGATATCAGTCTTTCCAAATCTCAAACCTTGCTCACAATGACACAACTCCTCCAAGGCCTCCTAATCCTTCCCAAGCAGTTCCACCAACTATTCAAATATGAGCCTATGGAAGCCTTTCTCATCCAAAGCCCATATGTGTCTTTTGTGTCTAAAAATAATGAAAATCCAACCAACAAACATCAATACTAGGTACCATTTTGGGAACTTGAGATAAATCAAGAATCCAGATTGAAAAAAAAATAGTAAAACTTTTCTCTCATTACCTTAGACTTTAATTAACTTACATTTTTTGAGGGATGGAAGGAGCATAAAATAAATACTATGAATTAATTAAACATATTTTTAAAAAATTTACCATATAAAGATAGTGAGGGAACCCAGTTTGTGTCTTTAAGTATGTGCACAGGGTCATGCATGTCAAATGATTTACTAAGATCTCATTGATAAAAAAAAAACTACTATTAAAATGACTTTAAAAGACTAGAATCCTGACTCAGTAAACAGAGCATTTGCCACACAAATGATGTAACCTGGGTTTGGATTTCCAGCACTTCAAAAGCACTGAGTATGCCTGGTGGCTAGTTCAGCTAGTGAAACTGGAAAGCTCTGGGTTCTGTGATAAACATCCCTATAGTATATCAAATGTGAGAAATTGAGAAAGATATCTGCAATAAGCCATTGACCTCCAAATGCATGTACAAACACACACATACACACACACACACACTCACACACACCACACACACACACACAC
>NC_022020.1:13432578-13454567 GCF_000317375.1 Microtus ochrogaster | reverse complement strand
CACCACCACCACCACCACCACCACCACCATAAACAAAAATTTGATAAAATCTAAAGTATGAAGTCAGGGATATTTTCTATTTAATTCATATTGATGAGAATTGAATTTTTTCATTTAATTTAATAAGCATTTATGAACCACCACTCCATAGAATGTGCTTTTAAAGGAGTTGTGAGAACAGAGTGGGAAGAAAGCATATCCCCTTGGAGCTGGCCATTGACCAAGGATTGAATATTTTGGTTACAAAATACACAGTTCCAAACACAAATGTTTGAAAAGTAAGTACTTTATGTCTTTTGCAACTTTGTGATTGATGGAGGTTAGCTGACAGTGCCCAACCTGCGTCTGTGGGACTGACTTGGCAGGGCAGGCAAGACTGACTCCCTCAGTGTCTTGCTGGGCAGGTGCTGGCAGGCTCATTTCTTCTGGCGAATGGGCCCTTTTTCCATCATATCTTTAGGACACAGGTTTCTTAGCTTTGGATCCACCTAGAGAAAAGGAGGAAACTAAGAAAAATGATGGCTTTTCTTCAAATCTCTGAGTTTACAGGGGTTCATCTGTCTACAAGTCACTGATTAGAGAAGACCAGGAAAACCCAATCCCGGAGAGATATTTCAGGAAGAGGAGACTATGGGATACAGAGCTAACTCACTGACAGTTGTCTGTTTGTTTGTCTGTATTTAAAGAGGAATCCCAGGAAGCAATGTCAAATTGCACAAAAGAACTGTGTGAACACTGAATAAGAGTGCCTTCAGGAGTGGCTGCTAAAAACAAGAGGCCCCCGAACTAGACCCTAAAGCAGTGGTTTTCAACCTTCCTAATGCTGTGACCCTTTAATACAGTTCCTGATGTTGTGGTGACTCCACCATAAAATCATTTTTTTGCTACTTCATAACTAATTGTTTTACTGTTATTAGTCATGATGTAAATATTTGCTATGTAGGGCATCTGATAAGTGATTCCTGTAAAAGGGTTGTTCAACCCCAAAGAGGTGGAGACCACACAGGTTGAGAACCTCTTCCTTGAAAGAATAATCAGGAGTAGCCAGAAAAAGAAGTAGAGAATCAGGACAAGAGAGGGAGACAGGGTGGAGAGGAGGGAGGGAAGAAGAGAAAGTGCGTGCATTAAGAACACAAAATACATAGACCATGAAACCGAAAGAACATAAATTACATACGGAAATAGTCTACTGACTTTAATCAGAATGCCAATGATTCCTTGGCACAAACTAAACAAAAAAGCCAGAGCAGAAGGAAGGCGGGGCTTTGAACAAGGCATGTGTCACAGAATGGGACAATATTTCAGGCTGCCATGAGGCTTAAGCTATACTGAGTGTCCAGCATGTGCACCTGCCAGAGTTACATACAAAGACAGCTCTGTGTGCACAAAGTGCATGTCAGTGTGTCTCACTAACATCTCTAGTGATACCCAACACTAATTCTTGCCGTGATAAAGGTTTTATATTCAATCTAAAATAGATGGGAATTTGATGAGGGATAGAATTGGCATCTGATAAAGTCTCTTTTAAGCAGAGTCCAGAGAATTGATTAGGAAGGTAGAGGCAAGAAGAGCAGAATCTATTACTGCATTTTCTAGGTCAGAAAGAAAGAATGTCAGAAGGCAGAGGCTGTGGGAATAAAAATGCAGTAATTATTGTCTGAGCTGACATTGTTTAATTTTATTTTTTATAATACTAGTTATCCATTCATTTAACGATTTACTCATTATCACAGTGTTTGTAAAATTTTAAGGATTTTTGATTGTAGGCACTACAATAAACTGTGATATCCAGTAGTGAAATGCATTTTTTTTTGCACTCAGGGAGTTCAGTTTAGTTATGATGGTCTCAATACCAAAGATAATTAACGACACGACAAATAAAAAATATAAAGTGTCATTTTACCCAAACAGAAACATACTGGAGGGTTCCAGTGAAGGCTGCTGTATGCAGGAGAGTGTCAGATAATCCTTAAGAGATGAAGGCCTATTAGGTAGGACAAAGCAGGAAGAACAATGGAGAAATGAGACACAGGTCGCTGGATTAATGTGAATATGAATATGGATATGGATGTGGAACCTCCTAGGAAGAAGTAGAGCCTGGTAAAACAGTGTCAATTTGGCCAGAGCACAGTATAAATATCAGGGGGCTGGGGCTGATCATACTGAAAATTTTGTTTTTCAGAAGCCAAAGTCAATAGCACATCAGCCACGCACAACTTCTGAATTTGTGCTCTGCCTTTTTAAAAGTATGTATGGAATTTCAGATAAAGGAAAGTACATAAAGCTATTAATAACTCACACTATTGTAATTAATACTGATTTTTATGAGTGGTATTTTATATCCACTTGCTATCTCCATGGCAATGTGCAATTAGAACTGAGATGTAGAAGGCATGATTGTTACACTAAAGAAACATTCAAGTACAATTTCCTCCATGGTGTGTTTCATGGACACCCAATCATATAATCATTTCGATTTTAAAATTATTTGGAATATAGTACAGCTAGTATTACTTCTGTTGCTTATTACTATTATTATAAATAAGTATAGCTTAAAATATTTTAGGGTAGGACAGATGCCATCCATGGGCCATTTACCCACAGGTCTAGTTTTATTCTGAGCAGCAGATCTAATTGAAGGCTGAACCAGTTCAAAAAAAATTGGCAGGTTCAGAAGGGGCAGGACTTTTGGCTTCATCTATAATTGACTTTAAAATCCCAAAAGAGATGTTGTTTTGTTTGTTTGTTTGGTTGGTTTATTTATTTATATATTTTCTAGACACAGGTTTTATTATTTTTTTCTTAAAACCTGAGCATAATTCAATAAAATAATATTCCATTTTTCAATTTTATGACTATATATGTATGCATATATATGCATAATGTTTGAAATTTGGAGCAAGAGGGAATGTATATATGGGTATGTATACAGGAGGCTAAATTTCATAGGATTTGTCAGAACTTCCAACAATACCAATCTTTTTTATTGGGGAACAACCAGACCCAAGAATGCTTTTATAACTGCCTGCTTCTAAACTTTTGAGCAGTATCTGTCAGTGTTAATCAGGACCTAGAAACTACCTCAATGCCTTGAGATGAATGATACCAAATATATCTGACCAAAAGGAATATTGCATTGTGCCCAAACCTTTTCAACGTCTGTTCCCAAGTTATGAGTTTGCAACACTACAAACATTACAGACATTTCAGTAAAAATGAAACATGCAGAGTGATACTGGAAAAACCAACAATAATTTTTAAATTTACCAAACAAGGATGACAGTTATAACAACAACAACAACACAGAAAGGCATACAATGAGAAGAGAACGTGTGATTTGATCAAATGAAAAAAATCATATCAGTGAAGTTTCTGAAAGAAGGCTTGGAACACTGATATAAAAGATGAATTTTGAGCTCAAAGCAAATTCAGATAGACAACTGCATGAACATCCTGAAATCAGTTTATCATAAAAATGGGAATCTTTGTGAAACATACAGGTGGCAAGAATGACCAAAAGAAATGCAGGACTCCAAAAATACAGTGACTAAATTGAAATTTTTCTCTTGAAATCTGTTTAGTATCAGATTCAACCAGAGAGGAAGAACAGTGAACTTGGAGACAGGTCATATAACTGTCATTGAATAAATTGACATGGCATGAATGAAGATTAGAACAAAGAGTGTAAGGAACATAATAGGCATAGTCAAGCAGCCCAATATGCAATAGATTGAAATTTAAGAAAAATAAGAGAAAACAAGTGGACAGGAAATTCACTTAAACAAATAAACAAATGTCCAGATCTGGTCAACTCTAACTAGGATAACTTCAGAGACCATTAGTGAGACAGTACAGTCAAACCTCTGACAGAAAGAGTAGTGAAAACAGAGGAGAAAAGAGACTCGTCCTGTCTGTGGGAGCTACCAGAAGGTCACCAGTGGACTTCAGCAGAACCCTGGCAGACCAACGGGAGCTGAATGATACCTTCAAAGTTCTCAGAAGAAAAACACTGACCAAGATACCAAGTTCAGTAAAACAAGGGGAGGGCAAATTAAGAATTGTGCCACACAATGAAAACCGAGTTTGTTTCCTTCAGTCTGCCTTAAAAAATGTGAAAAGTTCTTCAGATTTACATGAAAAAAAAGTGTAACTAATCCGAAAGGTGGGAGAAAAACACCACCAGCTCAGATCATTATGGCCAAATTAATTATAGGATTCTTTTATTCATATACACGGGCTACCTCCACGTAAGGCAGGTTCAAGACATCAGCATTAGACATGAGGGAGATAAGGGGTGTTATAGCTCAGAGGTAGGTAGCAGGTTTCTAAATGGGGGATTCGGAGGAGCGAAAAGGCAGGGTTAGAGGAACAGAACATAAACATAGCAGGTTAGTCCTAAGGACCTCCTGAAACAAAGACATGATTGCTCAGTAGTCCTAACAAAAGCTAGTTATAACAAGGTAGTCCTAACAACCCTTTTGAAACAAAGACAGGGTTTAAGATGGTTATTAAGTTTTTGAAACAAAGACATGATTGCCATTCCTGGCAGCACAGAAGCAATCGTAGCTAAGGATACAGGTGGGTCAGAGTCTAATCCTTGAAAAGCAGAGATTTAATTATAAACAGGCATGGGCTTAATTTGTCTTTACTATAAGGTGACATTTTTCTTTCTTTTTCTCCTTTTTTTAAAAAAGAAAACAAACTGTCTTTTTTTCATTATACATACCAATCCCAGTTCCCACTCACGCCCCTCCTTCCCTTCCCTCCATATACCCTCCCACCCCACCCCTATCCACTTCTTAGAGAGGGTAAGGCACACTGCTTTGGGGAAGGCCCAAGGCCCTCCCTACTATATCTAAGCTGAGCTAGGAATCCATTCAAAGAGAATAGGTTCCCCGAAAAGCCAGTATATGTGGTAGGGATAAATCCTGGTGCCACTGCCAGTGGCCTCTCAGTCTGCCCCAGCCAAGCAACTGTCACCCACATTTAGAGGGACTAGTTTGGACCTATGCTTGGTCCTTTCCAGTCTGGCTAGTGTTGGTGAGCTCCCATTCACTTAGGTGGACTGTTTCAGTGGGTGAACCTGTAGTAATATGAGCGGCGGGGCTGCGTCCCCAGCACCTAGGCCGCCTCGCTAGCTTATGCCCCGAAATAACAACACACAAACTGTATTCATTTAAACACTGCTTGGCCCATATCTATCTAGCCTCTTCTAGGCTAATTCTCACATATTAATTTAGCCCATTTCTAATCATCTGTGGAGTACAGCTAGGTGCGCTTACCGGGAAGATTCTAGCCTACGTCCATCCTGGGTCGGAGCTTCATCGCGTGTGTCTCAGAGAGCAGAGCTTAGAGAGTCTGAGCTCACTTCCTCTTCCTCCCAGCATTCTGTTCTGTTTACTCCTCCCACCTATGTTTTAGCCTATGAGGCCAAGCAGTTTCTTTATTACTTAACCAATGACCTTCCTCCATCATGAACCCATCATGGTCTTGACCTCTTTGTTCATATTCTCATTCCTCCCATTCTTCAGATGGATTTTGGGAGCTCAGTCCAGTGCTCCGATGCAGGTCTCTGACTGTGTTTCCATCACCTGCTGGATGAAGGTTCTATGGTGATATTTAAAATGTCCATAAGTCTGACTACTGGGCAAGGCAAGTTCAAGCCCCCTCTCCTCTATTGCTTAGGATCTTAGCTGGGGTCATCCTTGTGGATTCCTGGGAATTTCTCTAGAACCAGATGATAACAAGAAAAGAGATACCTTGATTGAGGAAGACATTATTGAGTTAGCAAGAAACCTGCCTCTATAAAGTGACTTGTAAGCTTAAACTGGAGGTGGATTGATTATTCTGCATTATAATGCAACACAGAAATATACAAACTGTATAATAAAATTAGGTAGATGCAAAATATAGTAAACTGTCCTGTTTTAATTTTGGCCACTTTTACTGAATATGAAATTGAAATGACAAACACAAAAATCTAAAAATCAGTATTAATGTGTATACAGCGTATATACAATGTATATAAAAGATGTGTCATGGTACAGTAAACAATGTAGGAACAGAGGTTTTATATGTTTTTAAAGCTAAGGTGTTGTTAGACAGAAATGTTCTAATTTTAAGGTGCTCCATGAAATGAGGTAGTAAATGCAAAGCAAATGTCAGGGTCCTAAACTGAAGGACAAGAGGAGGAAGTCTAAGCCACTCTAACAGAAGTGGGGAAGCACAAAGAGGAAAGAGAACGGCAGGACAAAGAGCTAAACAACACACAGAAGCAAGTTTAACCTGGCAGAAGTGTGTTCTCCCCTAAGTAGGTAATTGATTGAAAAGCAGCTAACAAGATGTTTTAGTGGTTAAGAGCATATACTGCTCGAGCATAGGGTCCAGGTCACTTCCCAGCTCCTAAGCCAGGCAATTTGCAAATGCTGCTAACTCAGGTCCATAGGATTCAAGGCCTTTCTTTGGCCTCCATGGGAACAGTACTCTTATCTTCATAATGACACACAGCACACATGCATGCTCATAATTGAACCTTTCTTAAATATTAAAAATAATCTTTGAAGTCTTCAGTAAAGGAACACAAACAAAACGAATTAAAAACTAAAAACGGATTCAAAGGACATTTTCTGGAACTTGCATATAGATCATATTTAAATATTTTTTAAAACATCTTTGTTTTCTAAAATTTTATACAAGTTTTCAGTGTAATCCTGATTCTTCTGAAACTTATGAAGATCAACATGGCTTCAAACTATGACATTTCCCAACCTCAGCCTCTAAGTGCTGAGATTTATGCGTGCACCGGCATGCCAGTCCCTTTTTTTTTCTCCTTTTGCCAGTTGCATCTTGACTAAATGAGGGATGCAGATGTTCCCTGCTGGGCTGGAATCAGGCAAAACAGACACTAAAACAGACATCTGCAAATACAGAGATGGACGTTATGTAACAATAAAGCAGCGGTGGCTGGACTTGTATCAGACAGAACACACACTAAAACAAGCATCTGCAAATGCAGAGATGGACATTATACAACCATGAAGGTTCAGTTTATCAAAAAAATATGACACTTACACATAAATCACAATTGGACCTGGACTTGAAAAAGTACTGGATTCCATAAATAATTTCCAACATTCATTTTCAACATTATATTCTTGCAGTATTTAACAGTTTAAACCAGCATCCATTCAGAAGCATGTTTGATTGACAGTTACAGCCATATGTTGCCAAAAAATATGACAGTTCTGCAAAAATCAACAGTTGTACTTTGAATCAATGAACTCCATGGAATTTATAATAAACCATTAAATTTTCTTATTGTTTGTAAAGGTCAAATTTGTCAAGCTTTATCATTGAAATGTATGGTGTATCATCCAATTTTGAGATCTACTCTTGAAACCACACTGATAACATCAATGTCCTGTTTCTCGAAGGTTCCTTTTAATCTTTCCAGCCATTTGATTCAGTAAGCCATGTTCCACTCCTCTACTTATGCCCACCTTTCTGTCTGCTGCCACCCATACAGTTGACCTAACAGATGCCTAATTTTAATTATCTTACATTTTAAGTTTGGGGAACCACATTAATTCTCATTTACATGTTCCAGTTTGGGTAAATGGCCCCTGTTCCCATCTTTCCCTTTAGATATCATGGTCACCATTGTTTCACTGCAGCTTCAGATGTTCTAACATCTGGGCATCTCTTTCCATTAGCATTGTAAAAATTAGCTCTTTTTATCTTCTTAGCCATAATTTTAGAATCTTTTCAAATATTTTAAATTTTAAACTCAGAATATTATATATGAAAAAAAGCAGTTGGAAATCTTGCGGAAAATTACCTATTTCAGAGATTTTTTTCCAGGTGGGCAAGACCATTTGAGTCAGAACAAATGATAAACTTATTTTATATCGGGTTTCTATTCTCACAGTGAGCTCCTGTCTCTGGCAGTACTAGGTACTTTTAAAGTACACTCTGGTCGCTTTCTGCTCTTCTTTGCCTTTTCCCCCCTGTGAAATAGAAGAATACTTGGTATAAAACAGGAGGCTACTTCTCTGCACTCTTGACTACTTAACATCCTGTCTGCCATTTTTAATAGGCTACCTGTTTTTTACCTACTATTATGAGTTTTCCAGAAGGTCTTCTCCTCTCTCTCTCTCTCTCTCTCTCTCTCTCTCTCTCTCTCTCTCTCTCTCTCTCTTCATGCTTTCAAAGTCTGTCTTTGAATACTCTTTGCACAAAAGTTGGTAATTCTCCCTATGGGGGTTGGAGGGCAGCATAGAAAGTGTGTTCACATTTCTCTCTTAAGAATTTTTTTGAGTTTTCTCTCAGAGGCCTTGGACACTCAACTCATTTGTTCTTTGGCTATCTGATGCCTAGAAATATATTTCAAACATATATTTTAAAACTTAGCTTTTATTTGATTTTTAGCCAGATAGGTAGACTATTACATTCTAGCTTAACCTACCTGTTCACTAGATGACCTGTGTGCCCATTTTCTTGTAGCAGGACAGACATAAGAGGACTCCTCTACCTCTTGTCATAGTATTCTGTGTATAATTATATTAAAATAATTAGCACTTTGAATGGTAAAGTATTTTGCTTTTGTTTGTGGCTATATACCAAACGTTTACAATTTAAAAACTCTCTTGCATATATTTCTACCCTCATGTACTTGTGGCTACCCAATGAGTACTTAAAAATGTGAGAATAAATTAATATAGTTGGGAACCAGAGACTACTTTTTTCATTTTTTACCTCCAGGTATATGTCTTTAAAATTCCCTCTTAATTTTTCCAATATTTTAATAAATTCTTAAGAAATTTAAGCCTTTTACTCATTTGGAATATATTTTGTTGTACAATTTAAAGCATGGTTTAATTACGCTTCTGTGGTTAATTTTTAATGTCAAAAAGGAAGAAAGTATCAAAAATAAGGTTCTACCTCTATTGTGTAGTCACATATTTACTTTGTAAGAATATTGCTTTTGTTGATACCAATATATTTAATGTTGCAAATATATCATGACCAGTAATTTTATTTATATATCTCAATGGTATTCCCCTTAATTTTTATGTATCTATTTTGTTTACCAAGTCTGAAAATTTTAGAGATGTCATGGAATATTACTGTCTGCTATAAAAGTAAAAATATTTGAATATTTACTTTTATATTTGCTAATTAAAATGTGATCATTCCTTCTATGAAGCCTTCCCAGAGTCCCTTGAGACTGTTGGTCAACCATGCGGCTTCACAGTTCTCATAATCTTTTTTTGTAACTCTCTATAGCCCAATGATATAACACTAAGTACCCTAGTGCCTACCATACTATCTAAAAGGAAGTGTCAAATCAACTGCCTAATATATAGTTCATGCATGACAGAAACATGTTTAAATTGACTTCAGTCACTGAAATTCTATTTACAAATTTATTACTATTATTAAACCATACTTACTTGTTACATAAATAAGTTTCTGTTTTTCTCTGTCATGTTTAGAATTCTAAGTATTATTAATTCACTATGAGATATTCAAATAATATGGATGGCATGCAAAATTTTTATAAATTGTATTACATGCATGCTTTTCTGTGGACAATATATTCAAACAGAAACAAGGCTGGGTATGGTGGTGCAAGAGACAGGAAGCAGGCAGATCTCTGTGAGTTCGAGGCCAGCCTGGTCTACTTAGTGAGTTCCAGGACAGACAGGCTTGTTACATGGATAAACTATGTCTTGAAAACCTAAAAGAAAAAGGGAAAGAGAGGGAGGAGGAGGAGAGCGAGAACAGAAACAAAGAAGAATATTTAATTCTTATATTTTCCATTATATGTAATCTCTATTAATTACACACTATGCCAGACATCATGAAAAAATGTTTATGTATAAACGTAACTTAAATTCCTATACTGAGATATGTTATTATTTCCCTTACTTTGATTTTTTTAGGAAACTGAGATATGTTAAGATTAGTTAGGTTTCTCATTTTGGGAAGGCAGAGAGTGGCAGCACATGATGCTGGTAGCACAGGCAGGAACCAAATATTCACATCTCCAGCTAAAGCAATAAGAGAAGCAGGGGGCTGGCCATCCTTAAAGGGCAGCACATGACTAGTAACCTAAGGACTGCCCAATGGGCTCCATCTCATACTGGTCACATAGCCATGTGAAGCAATGATAAAAGGAGACACGTGGATTCCTGCAAACCCGTTTAAAACAATCCTGCTGCTCTTATCTCCCAGTATTGCTACGCTGTAGACAAAGTCTTTGACCCACTCAAAATTGAAACTGTTGTGACCTTTATAACTCATTTCTGAGAAATATGAAGTTTCCTTTCTCTGTTCCCTCTAAGTAAACATAATATTGTGATTTATTTGACATAGTGATTATTATGTTGAAAAATAGAAGTTCATATAAATAATACCTGATAAAAAATTTTCATCTTAGATTTCTTAGAATATGAGTGACTTACGCATGTTCTTACTTGGTTACAACTCATTTTTAAAACTCAAGTGTGAGGGGTACCACATCATGACTTCCTTAAAAACTGTATAAATAGCATTTTCTTCTTAAGGGGACAGGGAACTAGAAATACTGAATGCAATTGTTCCCCAGGTAGTCATTCTAAAAGGGGTAGCAGATGGTAAACATTACTATTAATGCAGGAAATTATTTCAACACATTTTTAAAGCTAAAAATTTCTTTAGGAATAAATGATCCTGGTTGGTTGGTTTTGAAAACAAGCCATATGTTGTTTACTTGTTTTGGCATTGATCCAGTTTCCCTGAAGAAGAGAGGAAAAATTAATAAAATCCTTTTACTAATTAGATAATAACAAACATAATGAAAGCAGGTGCTGTAACTTTTTGAATTATGGGACGAAATCTTCAGATAATCCCTAGAAACGAATGTCCCGATGGGGGAGGGGATGAGTCCCATACATCCTAAAGTGGAAGCAGACCAAGGCACACATCAGACAAAGATAACTCATACTTTTCACTGGAATAGAAACCAAGAGCACAAATCAGAAAGAGCTTTAAAATGCCACGTTCACTTTATGTGAGTGACTAGATGAAAACACATACTTTAAGCTCAATATTGAAATCTATCTAATATTTAAAGCTTTCCAAACACATTAGGGTGAGAGGCCAAGAACAAGGATTTTTCCAAGCAATCAATGGGACACTGACATCATCTTCCCGAGGGTTCCTTTCACTTCTGGTTAATAAAAACATTACAGTCCCATTTTGCAGGAGCCCTGCAAGAGGAAGGCAGGTGTGGTAGATTTTTGGTGTAGCCAAAAATGAGCCCAGTGGAAGCTGGTGGAAATAACATGACTGTTCATTAAAAGCAGCTATTCTGGAAATAAAGGATTAAGAAATGGGAAGATAACGGGAAAATGAACGGTCCCAGCAAGGGTGGCACTGGGGAGGTGGCAAGCACAAGAATCTGAGGTCAGATGCTCAGCACTCAGGTAAAAGCTAGGCACAGCCACCTGTTCTGGGGACGCAAGGACAGGTGATGCTCAGAGCATGCTAGCCCACTGCAACAGCTGAACTGGCAAGATCCAAGTGCAATGAGTGACACTATCTCAAAAACAGGAGGTAGAGAGTGACTGAGAAGAGCAATAAGTGTTGACCTCTGACCCACACACTCATGTTCACCAGCACTCGTGAGTACTGCATGCAGATACATGCACATGAGGAAAGCGTCAAAGTGTCACTCTGGGTATAGTCCTGTCTTGATTTTTAGGGTAAACCTGTGCTACCAAGAAGAGAGAAGTTTCCCTTAATCTTTCCTTTCATCGAAAGGAATGTCTGCATTTGAATTACAGTGATCTTTCTGAAAGAAATAAGTGTTGAAAAAGTACACATTTTGAACTATTAAAATGCATAGTCAGCTAGTTACAATCTATAATTGTAGATAATATTTCTGTTTGAAAACAGTAGATAAAGTGAGACTCTCCATGGTCTGACAGTTGGTCTCCATGGCTGTTGTGTAGGCATTCACACTGGAATGATTTTTCTAGATGCTTGATGCTAGCTTTGATTGTTCTCTGGCTAATATATGTATGCAAAATATGGCTGCGGCTCTTTGCTTTTGTTAGCATCTCCCTTCCCCCACTCTGAAACCCGAAGCCTCTAGACATTGATCCTGGAAAGAGAAAAATGAAAGTGTGTGTGTGTGTGTGTGTGTGTGTGTGTGTGTGTGTGTGTGAATGTACCTAACCATCAAGTTAACACTCTGGTGATAATATACAACAACCACTACCACAAAAGATGAGGATTCCCCTGCACCAGTTCTTAGTGTATTTTTGTTGTTTGGGGAAACCCAGAGTGAAGCAGAATGTGGTGAATTGAAGTGGGGTAAGAGAGCTTTACGGACCAGTTACAATTAGAAATTTAATACAGCCGAGAATGGCACTTTTATTAAATAACTCCTGCGTCATCCATCTGTGTTCTTCAGCACTGATCCCCCTGTAGCAAAATACATAGATAATCAACACGCCAGGCTCGCAGTCAACTTGTTGGGGGATTAAATCCTAAAGGAAAGAACCCATCGCCCTGGAGGAAGACTGAGTGCAAGCTTCTGAGTCTTTGAAGGCTCATCTCAGTAGTCCCACTGTTAGAATGTGCTCTGTTGTCATAGCAACACCATCTCCTGCTTCATACAGGAAAGATTAGCTCTTACTGTGCAGAGGAGAGAATTTAGGGGAAGTCAGACTAATCCCTGGGTACACTTCCCGGGAAAGGTTGGACCTCGCCTGAGGGATGCTGGATCAGCAATGCTAGAACTGGCCTGCCACTGGTGTTTTTAAGTTGAAGAGCGGGATTTCACCGTAAGTGTGGGCTTCTTACTAGTAAAAGACTGACAAGTGAGGCTCTGTAAGCCTCGCTGAAGACTGTCCCATGCAGTAGCAGCAGAAAGGCAGCTGGGAACTCGGAAGGGATCTCCTAGTTTAAGGAGCATATTGAGATAGCAGGATCAGAAACTTGAGGGGACAAAAGGTGAATCCTTTTGAATGCTAATGCAAATCCTGGGAAAAAGGCCAAATTAAATAAGCAAGAAAATGCATTGTTTGCTCGTTGGCACTTCATGCATTTATCCCAAGTCCCGTGCTTTGAAATTTAAAACTCCAGAGGGAAATTATTTCTTTCATTAAAAAAGCTGGATGCCTAAGCAAGTTGTGTTTATTCATCACCAAAAGTGATGAAATTTGGTTTGGGGACTCTTGAGAGGTTTTTTTGTCCGTTATATATACATCTTTTTAAAATGCTCTTAGAAACCCAAAGTGGCATCAATCTTTAAGGGGATTACAATATGAAGAAAGGTATTCTTTACTGAAAAGTGTGTGATTTAGACATTGTGTTTTCTGCTAGTACTTTGTTCAACATGCTAGTGAAAACATGTACAAGATGTTACTCTTTTAGGACTGTGTGTTGTCTGATGCAAATGGACTTTGTTCTGAGGGAGCATTAGTGTTTCCCTCTTTGTTTTGTCTTTAAAAGATTCATTCTATAGTAATATACTTTTTATTCTAAAACCTATGAGCTTGCAATGTTTGATATCAATTTTATCCTGAAGATGTCTAATCTTTCAAAAATTTAATCATTTCAAAGGGCATTTTAACGCACATATGAAACAAGACTCAGGTTTTAAAGAATATATTTTTACAAACTATATTGCCAATATAAATTTTAGTTCTGATTTTCAGAATGTCTTGCCTTGAGTGAATATTTAAAATACTGGTGGTGAAAATTACAGCATACTGCATTCATAGTGGTTTGCAATTGTTTAGATCATGGCTATGTATTTATAAAATGTATTCAGAAACCGGGGTTTATTATCCATGTACACAATGCCAGGTTACTAATGTACTACACGCTGCAATTCACATGACAGTCTGTGCTAAATATAGCCATTATCATAAAATTCTTAATTACCATTTGAAGTGTGTGCTGGTTTAATTTCTCAGAACGGAAGAGACGTGGCTATTGCTGAGAAAATAGACTAAACGTCACTCGTACATTCTACTTCTCTGAGACTGATTAGTGCTGAAATGAGTAATAGGTCTTGAATCTTACAGATGCATTAAAATGTTAAATAAAGTTATTATTTCCATATACTGGGCAGGACCCCCAGAGTGGTGGAGGTCATGCTCTGTTTACCAGTGGCTGTGTCATAACTACACAGCCTGGGTCTCCTAAGAAAACGGAGACCCAGAAGGCCACCCTCTCAATGTGATACCAATTATTTCAACATCTCTTAGTTAAGGGATTTTTAAGAGTTAGAATCCTTAACAACCACAAACAGAAAGAGAAAAATCTACTTTCTTTTGTTTTCCCCACAAAACAGAGGAACTTGCTGGTGTCCATAGACTGAGCAAATAGGAGAACAACCAATGACCAACATTAAAATTATGAAACTCAGACATTATACATGACACTAGGTTCAAAATTGACCAAACAATACTGGAGAAAGAGAAGAATGATCAAGAAAAAAAAAAAAGGTGCTACTATATGATAATGCATCATATAAAGAGATAAATAAATGATACTTTAAATCTTTTTAAAGTGGGAGTTAGGTTGTTTACTATCTTAACTAGAATTTTAAAACAAGTTTTAATAAAACATTTGCTCTGCTTGGAATTTTTCATGCCCTCCTGTTTGTGCTATCTCTTAAATACACAGTAGCAACTGCCCTGGAGACACATTTTGGTGATTTGCTGTCTTTCCAAGGCCAGTTTGTTCTGCCCCTGCTGCTCTGTGGAGGTTCTGACTGGTGGAGAGTAGATCATCTTGAATGCACAGTTATTCCTCAGGGGCCATGCTGCTTTATCGCCCAAGGAGTTGAATTCCCAGCTCTTAACCTAGTGTCAAGAGCTTGGAACCCATTGGGAAAGACTAGGGCTCAGCTGAGAACGGAAAACCCTGAGACCAACAGGATCGCCCAAGACCTCTGAAGTCCCTAATGCTCCAGACATGGGCACAGCTTTTGTCAGGTGTTGGTTACTGTGGAAACCAATGCTAGCTTGTAAATGTCCATTATAGATGATGGTTCATATGATATTAGCGAAGAGGTTATAAGAAGAATTCTTAGAAGGAAAAAAAAAGGCAGTACTGGGATGTGAATATTGTTTTCATTTGCTTCTACAATTAAATTAAAATTAAATTAAAATTCAGTATTATGAGATAGCATCAGATTAAAACCATTACCTTAGACAAGTATTATGAGTATTACATAGTTATAACATTTTTGCTTTTGTGCTGTTGTCAATGGCATATTTTTGCATTTTGTATGTTTGACTTTGACTTGAGACAAACATCTTGAATGCAAAAGGTGAGTTTGAATTGTCTCTAGGAGAATGTGTAGCAAGCAGTGGGAAAATGACTATAGAAGTTGTAGAAAGATGACAATAATTTTGAAACACATAGATAATATTTAATTATGAATGGGTCCAGACACATCTGTAGAAGAGTGAGAAAAAGGATTAATGCCCTTGGAGGATGTATGTTACAAATGTTGGGTAGGATGGACTACTAATGCAGAATATAGTGGGCAGCTAATTAGACTATAAGCCCAAATCAGAGAATTGGAAGGACTGAATAGGTGGAAAACAAGGAACACATGCAAAATATATAATTTAGTCATGCATTCAAGTGCACGTATTTGTTTAACCAAGAACTGCATAGCCACTGAAAAGTTGCAGGTGACAAGACAGGTAGTAATAAATGGGGAACAAAATGTTCATGCTGAATACTCAGAAAAGACATAGGATCCTGTGAAGGTGATAGGATAGAAGTCAGATATGATATGATATGAAGTCAGACTTAGCCAAGACTTGTGCACATGACAGAAATAACTTCATGCCTCATATGCCCAGGTACCAAAACTAGACCCAAGGTAATTACTGAGAAATGGTATGTTTTGGACATGTTGTGGAGTGAGGTAGCAGGAAATTTAATTTTTAGAGATCTTAGTTCTGATTATTAAGACAAAATAATTAATATACTACAATATATAATAGTATAATATTAATTATACTATGCTCTATTGCTATAACTAGTTCACTCATATATATGTGTATATATATATATATATATATATATATATGATATAGGTAATTTGAGATCAAATGGTTGTATGAAACTTCAAAAGATCTTCAAATTTGTTTCATTTGTCTTGATTTTCACCTTAATATTTTAAAGTAATTAGACTAGGTGAAAATTTAAAATTTTTTTTCATTATCTTTACAGTCCTTTGGTGTTCTCAAACAATAATTGACTTTAATTACTTGATTGTAATCATTCTTGAAATGTAATCATTTTAACTGAGAAACGTTTATACTTAGCTCTTATCTCAATATTTGACGAAAGTCTATTCAATATGAAAGAAAAATATGCATATACATTCCATTAAAATTTGAGTGAAAGATTGGGGAAAGAGTCAGAGGATCAGGGAGTTGGCTGTGAGATTGTGTCTCCTAGTAGTGTGTCACCCCTAAAGTCTCACCAACAGGACTGCCAAAATGTGAGTTGAACAAAGATAAAACCGATTGTCATGCTGACTGGATGGGAGAAATGCATAACCCCTCCCACCCACCCACCTCTACACACTCAGGACTATGGCAACTGAAGAGTAGAAGAGGTACTCTTCCCCAGGGAGGAGCTTGTGTCCAGTGCCAAACAATCAAACCCGAAAACTCACATACAAGTAACATTATGTGGATTGAGCATATTATATTTAGGGATCTATATGTACATACATATACATTCAGACACACAGCAATGATTGAAAAAAGAGGCTGCAAATTTGAGCAAGAGCAAGGAAAGATATATGTGGCTGTTTGAGGGAAGGAAAGGAAAGGGAGAAATGTAATTTTATTACAAAGAGAAGGTTTTAGAATTATAAAAATAAAAAGAGAGAAAATGTATTTGTAGAAATTCATCAGTTAGGAACAAAAACCTCAGATTCTTTTCATTTTCAGAATAATTGACATAATTTTCTGTCACTGCAGTTCTTATATAATAATAATTTTAAAAATTCTACTAATTATAAAAACTGTGTCAAAATTAGTGATTATTTGATCTATAGCAGTTTTAGCTATTGAGGAAATTCACTTACCCTGCTAGAAGAGGGAGCCCCTGTAACTGTGTTAATTACTTCTGTCATTACTTTTATGAAATAGCTGAAAACAACTGGACAGGAAAAAGAATTACTTGAATCATGGTCCCAGAGGAACAGTCCATCTTGGAGGAAACAGCACTGGTAGGAGCAGCTTGAATTTCTGGGCAAAAGGGGTCTGAGGCTCTGCATACATCATTGCCAGAGTCAGACAACAAAACCAAGAAACAGCAAGTGGAGCTGGACTATATGCCACCAGCAACCCATGTTTGCAGTCAGCTTTACTACCCAAGGTTCCCCAGCCTTGCCAAACAGCAGTTACCTGCTGGAGACTAAGTGTTCCCAGCATAGACCCGTGAAGAGGACTTCATACTCATACCATAAGAGGAATTACTGGAAGGAAAGAAGAGAACGTGATTTGTTAGAATGTGTGAGGCAAAGAGATCACAAAGTCTAGACAAAGTTTATCACACATTTGTATAGAAGGAAGCCCTTTAATAGCTAAATGGAGTTACCAGCGATTGTCTCTGTAGGAGGAAATTCTGCTTGTTTGTCCCAGCCGCTCGGCTAGCTTAGCTCCAAAATAACCACACAGAAATTGTATTCATGAAAACACTGCTAGGCCCATTAGCTCTAACTTCTTATTGGCTAACTCTTCTATTAATTTAACCCATTTCTATTCATCTGTATATTGCCACGCAGCTGTGGCTTACTGGGTAAAATTCCTAGTCTGTCTCCTGCAGCTCCATGGCTTCTTCTTGACTCCCAGCAATCAGTTCTGTCTTCCTGCTTACCTAAATTCTGCCCTATCAACAGACCAAGAAAGTTTCTTTATTCATTAACCAATGAAAGCAACACATAGACAGAAGGACCTCCCATACCATGTCTCTTAAATATTTCTTAGGATAAACTCCTGAGCTATATTATAGGAAAAGTTGAGATGGGTCCAGTCTTCAATCCATGAATCAAAATATTGAAGTCTATACAATGTTACATATATGTATTTAACAAAAATTAATGAAAAAAGGAAGCCATGATTTGGAAGATAGCAAAGAGGGGTATACAGTAGGACTTGGAGGGATGAAAGGGAAGGGGGAAATTATGTGATTGTTTCTCAAACATAAAATAAATAATAAAACCATTTCTTAAAAGATTGAGTTCGATGTGTTCTCAGGAAGACCACTAGAGGATTTTGAGGAGGGACCACTTCTTATATTAATTTATCCTGCTACAAAATGTACCTTTAATATACATTATCTCACAGATAAACATTGCAAAACCCTTCGCAATACATATAGTTACGTGACAGTCTAGCTTTGTGAAGGCACTGATATTTAGAAGGTTGTGGTGTTTGGTCAAGGTGTATAGATAACAAGCAGAAGATTATGCAAATTCACTCTGGAGCCAACACTTCCAAGTGGTGCCTAGAAGTTATTTTGAATGCCCCATGGAGGCAAAGTGATGATGAAATAATTGTCTTATTGTCTTTGCCTTGGATATTTATGGGCCTTCCTTGTCCTGTGTTATGAATATGGAGAGCATTGCCAATTCCAATATTTCACAGAAAAACATCCCACTCCAGGAAGGGGAAAATGATGAAGACAAATCAGAGCTTTATTGGAATGTGATCTTGAGACTCATATTATTTCTCCAATGATGAATTCATCCACTCAGTCACCCATCCATCTAGTGATTTGTTCATTCTTTTGTCATTAGTTTAATAAACATTTTCTATAGTCATACCTTGTTCCTGCTACCACTTAGTCATCAAAGGCTCTATCTCCCCAAAGCTAGTACCTTTTTTTGATAGAGACAATGCTCAATGCTCAGTAAGCATGAACTAATCGTAGCAAGCATCCCATGATGTATTACAGCTGCCACTGTTCTTTGTAATTTTTTTCTTTTTCTTTCTTTTTTATTGATATTTATTGAGCACTACATTTTTCTCTGCTCCCCTTCCTGCCTCTCCCCTTCCCCTTCAATCCTCCCCCAGGGTCCCCATGCTCCCAATTTACTCAGGAGATCTTATCTTTTTATACTTTTTGCTTCCCATGTAGATTAGATCTATGTAAATCTCTCTTAGTTTCTCCATTGTTGTCTAAATTCTCTGGGATTGCAGTTTGTAGGCTGGCTTTCTTTGCTTTATGATTAAAAGCCACTTATGAGTGAGCACATGTGATAATTGTTTTTCTATGTCTGGGTTACCTCATTCAAAATAATGTTTTCTAGCTCCATCCATTTTCCTGCAAAATTCAAGCTGTTGTCATTTTTTCTGCTGTGTAGTATTCCAATGTGTAAATGTACCACATTTTCATTATCCATTCTTCAGTCAAGGGGCATTAAGGTTGTTTCCAGGTTCTGTCTATGACAAACAAAGCTGCTATGAATATAGTTGAGCACATGTCTTTGTGGCATGATTGAGCATCCTTTGGCTATATACCCAAAAGGGGTATTACTGGGTCTTGAGGAAGGTTGTTTCCTAATTTTCTAAGAAATTGTCACACTGACATCCAAAGGGGATGTACCAGCTTGCATTCCCACCAGTAATGCAGAATTGATCCCTTTACCCCACAACCTCTTCAGCATAAGTTGTCATCAGTGTTTTTCATCTTGGCCATTCTTACTAGTAAAAGATGGAATCTCAGAGTTGTTTTGATTTGCATTTCTCTGATGACTAAAGATGTTGAATATTTCCTTAAGTATCTTTCAGCCATTTTAGATTCATCTGTTGAGAGTTCTCTGTTTAGGTCTGTACTCCATTTCTTATTGGATTATGTGGTCTTTTGGTGTCTAATTTCTTGAGTTCTTTGTATATTTTGGAGATCAGACCTCTGTCTGATATGGAGTTAATGAAGATATTTTCCCATTATATAGGCTGTCATTTTGTCTTGTTGACCATGTCCTTTGCTTTACAGAAGCTTTTCAGTTTCAGGAGGTCCCATTTATTAATTGTTTCTCTCAGTGTCTGTGATGCTGGGGTTATATTTAGGAAGTGGTTCCCTGTGCCAATGCATTCAAGTGTACTTTCCACTTTCTCTTCTATGAGGTTCAGTGTGTCTTGTTTTATCTTTGTAATGACTTTTTAATACTCAGATCATTGTGAGCATACAACTAATGAGTGGCAGGTCTCGATCCTGAGTCTATGCTTTTCAGAATGTCAGTTTAGGGCTTCTACCCACAACATAAGTTCTCTTGTTCTGTAAATGGGAAGCATTCTGTGCTGAAGGCTAATGTAACTTGTAGTGGTGACGAAAAGAAGAGTGTGGGATTGGCAACAGAGGAGGCTTCAACATGTGAAGTTTTCTGATTCAAAATGCACAGGTGATAGTTGCATCATGGGATTGCCCTGGAGATTAAAGGAGCAAATGACAAAGAAACTTGTATGCACTGTGTTTAATTGATTACAGTAGCCATTATGAATCATTTTTCATCTCATAGACAGAAAATGCTTAGAGTTTCTTTCTCTTGTTCCTTTTGTGATCGTTATTGATTAGTATACACATCTATTGATGTTCATGCTATCTCTCTTCTTTACACAGAAGTTTGGTAGATGTGGAACAATAGACAAGTTTCCCTATATTTGTTCACCCATACAAATCCACTCAGATTCACAACCATTAGGAAAGGATTGGTGGATGATTCTTCTCAATTTAGAAAAGACCAGCATGGTTTTCAGACATTGCATCTTTGCATAGAGAAAAGATCTTGATGGGAGGGCTGACCAGATTTTTTCATTTATGGAAGCCCAAGATGCTATTATTGGAAAGGTAAACTGCATCTGCCTTGCTAATAGATTTAGTTAAACAAATTGCAATGAGAGACAGGAAAATTAAAAGAAAGAGAGATACTATTTACTATCAGGACCTAAAAGGAGCCAAAAGGATTAAAATCTGAGTGAAACATCAAAACATACTACAGGATATAAAAAAAATTTACAAACTGTATCAAAGTGTGCTCAATTGTATTCTTGAATTTATGCCTAATTTTATATTGTAACCTGATATTTTATTTTGTGTATTTATGTGTGCATGTAATGGCTCCGTGTTTATACCTGTGCCTGTGGAGACCAGAAGTAATGCTTTGGTGTCATTCCTCAACTGCTATCCAACTTTTTTCTTTTATTTTAATTAATCTTTTATTTTACATACCAACCACAATTTCCTTTTCCTCTCTCTTCCCGTTCCTTCCTCCCACTTATCCCCTCCTCCCCCAGTCATCCATTCAACGTCCTTTCAAAAAGGAGCAGGCTTTCTATGGGAGTCAACAAAGCATAACATATCAAGTTGAGACAGGACCAAGCCCCTTCCCTTGCACCAAGGCTTGATGAGGCATCCCAGCACGGAAAATAGTTTCCAAGAAGTCAGCTCATATGCCAGGGACAGGTCCTGATCCCACTGCTAGGGGCCCCACAAACAGACCAATCAAGGTACATAATTGTGACCCACATGCAGAGGGCCTAGGTAATGTCCAGCTTTTGTATTTGAGGCATCTATCACAGGCCTGGAACTAGCCAGGTTGTCTAGGATGACTGGCTGTCAAACCCTAGAGATTTGTTGTTCACTATCCATTGCTGGGATTCCAAACACGTACCACAGTGCCTGGCCACAGTACCTGGCTGTTCTCTCAAATGCTGGAATTGCAAGTATGTGTCATTGTGCCTGAGTGGTCTGTCCATTTGCTGGGACTGAAAGCATGCACAATGACACCTGTCTGGTCTCTCCAGGGCTTGGATTGCAAACATGCACCATGGCACCTTGTTGGTCTCTCCAGGGCTTGAATTGCAAGCATGTAGCATGGCACCTTGCTGGTCTCTCCAGGGCTTGAATTGCATGTATACACCATGGCACCTTGCTGGTCTCTCCAGGGCTTG
>NC_022020.1:13423870-13432478 GCF_000317375.1 Microtus ochrogaster | reverse complement strand
TTGCTGGTCTCTCCAGGGCTTGGATTGCAAACATGCACCATGGCACCTTGCTGGTCTCTCCAGGGCTTGGATTGCAAACATGCACCATGGCACCTGGCTGGTCTCTCCAGTGCTTGAGTTGCAAGCATGCACCATGGTGCCAGGCTGCTCGCTTCAGTGTTAGGATTGCAATATGCAATACTGTGCCTAGATGGTCTCTCCAATGCTGGGGCTTCAAGTATGCACCATGGAGCATGGCTGGTCTCTTCAGTGCAATGATTCTAGTATGCATCACGGTACCTGGCTGATTTTTTCACAAATGGGCCAATTTCAGGACCTGTGCTTGCAAATTTAGCACCTCACTGAGTGAGCCTCCTGCCACAGCTCACAAAAAAATGCAATCACATTAATAATTTCATGCAACAGAAAGCCCTTTAAAAGATCTTACTTTGTCTATGATAGACTTATTTTATATCATTCTTTTGAATAAAAATAACTTTAGTATTTAAAATCCCATGGATAATATAGATTAAGAGCTATAACCTACCTACATTATAATATGACTATACAATGATTTGTGGAGCAAACCCAAGGGAGGTTTTTTTTTTTAAGGAGAAGAAATTAACTTTTTTCAGCACAACCAATAACTCAGAGATTTATCTAGTAATAGTGACTCTAATTAGAAAAAAATATTAAGGAAGAGAAAATAAAACTCACTTATAATGCTTTCAAAATGCTTCTAGAATACTTAAAAATATTAAAAACTCCCAGAAGTCATGACTTTAATTAGAGGATGTTGTATATGTGTGTCTTCTCTGTAGAAATTGCTTTAAGCATGGGGGAAATTTAAGGGAAAAAATCATGTATTTTTTAAAGCTATTTTTGTTTGTTTCATATACTTTTATTAACCAGGCCTCCAGAGATTCTCTTTTCCCATGAAGAATATATGTGGCTCTCTTAACACTGGCCAGGCAGAGGGCACTGGGGGTTTTCTTTGTCTTCAGTTATTTCCTTTTTTGACTGTTCTTCTCACTGACGATTGAGGGGAATGGCCGCAGGACGTAGGCTGCTTCTTTTGTTCATTTTTCTCTTTAAAGACATTCATAGATTTGCTCCCAAGATCTCCCAAGACTTCACTTGAACTTAGAAATTTAATCTATCTCAACCTTGCTTGTTTCGTGACCATCAACCATATATAGTGGTATTTTTTTATAACATTAAATTATGGGGTATTTTTGTTTGTTAGTTTGTGGGGTAATTAGGAGAGGGAAGATGGTTGAAAGGAGGAAGAAAGACAAGAAGATAGAAAAGGGAGATTTTCTTTAAAAAGATGTATTATTTATTTATGTCTATATATTATTATATATGTCATGTTTGTATGTGTACACATGCATGCAAATGCTCACAGAGGCCAGAAGGGCATCAGATTCCCTGGAGCTAGTGTTATAGGTAGTTAATTGTGAGGTCCCTCCTTGAGCATGAGTGCTGGAACTAGCTTCAGCCCTCTGGAATAGTAGCAAGTGTTGTTCACAACAGCGTCATCTCTTAGCCCATGCATTTTATTTTTTAACTTGTTAAGGGACAAGACAGTCATGAGGCTAATGAGATATTACTCATAGCACTCTTATATCAAATATTTAGCTCTGGAGGAGCTAGTTATTACAAACAAAATGTGCTATAAATTTTGAGAGAAAACTAGATAATGACAAATAAATTCATTTTGTGTTTTGTGTACTGGAGGGGACCTGTTTATCAGATAAAGTATTCTAGAGTGACCTCCCAACTCATTATGTTCTCTTTATCAATGCTAACCTTTCTAAAACTCAATACTCTCTTATGATAAAAGATCTACACTTGGTCAAAATATAAAATACACATATGACCTACTTCGCGAGAACCATTGTATTATAGGATGGTCTGGGTTCTTGCTTGCAATACTGGTGCTGCTACAGAACTCACAAGGTTCCTTTTGTTTTCAGCACCTAAACTGGAAGCACAAGGCTGCACCACATGATAGCAAAGACTAAGTTTTCACCATCTGCAGCAAGTGGCAGCAGGCTGCAGAAGCCCGGCCTTGCACACTTACGTGCACTGGAAATTTAGCTGTCTGTCCCCACAGCTCTTTTCAGCCCTTTGTTCTAAAGGGCTGGGAATTGGCCTTGTGCTTGGACTGCTTTCAAGTTTCGGTTAGTAAAAATTATAAACTTACTAATGGAATGCCAGTTTCACGGTGCAGAGTCTTGAAAATTCCTGTAAAAGTGCAGAGGTGTGTAAAGACAGTGAGTGCCCCTGATTCTCAGCTCTACATACACTGCCCTCTCAGCAGATAAACACTGACACATGGCAAGGACGTTTCTGACAAGCTTGGGAAATCTCTGATAGACAGATCAGGGGGTATCCATCTGTAACTATGATTATCAAGAGTTCGAATTTTTGACAAGATTTTGAACTGTTGATGAAAAGGACAATTTGGTAATGGTTTCCTGAATTTGCTAATGTTTTTATTTTCATGCATGCATATGTGTGTGTGTATGTGTATTGTACATGTGTGCTGTGTATGTCTGTATGCTATGTTAGATATATAGAGGCCAGTCCTTCTTTGTGGAATTATTCCTCTGCTTCCACCTTAATGTGGGTTCTGGATATTGAACTCAGGTCATCAGGCTTGTGTGCCAAGTACTTAATCCACTGTGAGTTACAATTACAGCCTTTGTCATTATTTTAATGTGACTTGTCATTTCAAAAGACCTAACATTTTGAGAAGACGAGGGCTGACCACACAGTTCTTTATAGAAACATTAATCAACTGTAAGAAGAGTATCATTCTGCAGTTATAGAAATGAAAAATAAATGTGAGTATAAACGCTATATAGTTGTAATTAATAATTTATTATTACAATAATTGTGGTGATGACTTAGCTGCACAATAATACAAGCGACAGTGAACACATATAGAAATGGAGCCTCTGCCAAATCAAAAGCCACTCTTAACATATTGGTTGGCAAGTGTTTGCAGAGCTGAAATGTGTAAATTAGAGACTCACTGGAGTCTGCTAGCCAAAAGTGAAAACCAAAGCGCCCTTCAGCCTGCTAATTAATGCTACATGTCCAATGCAACTACAGAAAATCTGCACCACTCAGTCCAATGGGAAAAGCAGCAGCCTGGGTGTTAAGAGAACTGAGACCCATTCTATTCTGTTGCGGGGAAAATTATCCAAAATAAGCAGATCACACAAAGCCATGATATAATTATGTCACCGAACTTCTAGTGTTTTGGCGTCTATGTTGTTTATACATTGTATATATTGTGTGCAATTATAGTCTTCCTGTTCACGTTATTTATGAAGTTAGTGGCTAATGTTAGTCTTCAAAGCTAAGCTACTCATTCATGGCAAGATCAGCACAGTCCTTGTAACCAAGCAGTTAAGTATCTAGGATCTAGTAGAAGTTGGTGGCCTTGGATGCTGTCCTTTGTTTGTAGTTCATGATTTCAGAATTTGTTTTGAGCAAGCTAGTGGCCTATGGTACAGTGGATTGTAAATCCAGGTCACAGAAGAAGCCCTGGGGGTGAGAATAGCAATACCTATGTCTCCTTAGCTTTCTCCACCCCCTTTTCTCTTTTCATTTCACCCACACATCGAGTGCTTTCTCGAGAGTTTATTTTGCTCTAACTATGAAGTAAGCGTTCAGTCTTTTACTCTACTGTATTCCTGGCTCCTGTTTCATTCTTTGCACTAAAGTCAGTAAGACTAATGAGGAAAGCACTTGCCATGCAAATTTTGATCCTTCAAACTTGTGTAAATCCCAACCAGGTTTAGTATCATCCCAGAATGTATCAAGCAACAGCAAGATGAGATACTGCTCCCTCCCCTACCTCCCCGGACCAAGGTGCACTAAATAGAGAGCCTGTCTCAACAAATAAAGTGGAGACTCAACAGAAGAAGTTTTTCAATGTCACCTTCAAGCCTTTACAAACATACACATATGTGCACACACACACACACACACACACACATATGAGAAAGAGGTGGGGGAAGAATTTCAAACACACAATTGGTTAGGGTCCATTTTCAAAGGTGAAAGTGTAGGCAGGCTAGGACTGTATTTAGACCTTTTCTTTGCCTAAAAGATAGAATTCATTATCAAAGCTAGGAAAGTGTTTTATAAGGCCTGGAGTCAATTATAGCACAATTTGTTCTACTGTTAAATAGCAACAGTTGCCCAAATGAATTTTATCTGGGAAAAAAAAAGTGAGACAATTTCTTGGTTCACTTTATTTTGTTGGCATATTTACGACTGTGAATGGGTTCTGATGGTTGTGTAGAAAATGTGCATTGCTGTAGGAAATATTATAAATAGAACATAATCTTACAATTCTGATGCAGTGTTTTAAAACTCTGGGAAATTATTCTAATCACCCACAAAGCATCATTATATGTAAGGTGCATAGGGAGGAATGGGGTGGTGGATGCATGTGTACGTGTTCCACAGTGAAC
The DNA here is from genome assembly GCF_000317375.1 of Microtus ochrogaster. NCBI lineage: Eukaryota > Metazoa > Chordata > Mammalia > Rodentia > Cricetidae > Microtus > Microtus ochrogaster. The sequence continues at coordinate 13,428,003 of NC_022020.1, read as the reverse complement.
GTGTGGAGGTCAGAAGATACAGTAGGTGCAGCAGTCACCTTCCACCTGTCTGAGACAGGGCCTCTTTGGTTCCTGTCATTCTGTAGACGGGGTAGCTGTCCCACAAGCTTCCGGGCTCTGTCTACCGCCTCTCTCACTTTAGAGACCATGGGATACGGATACAAGCTATGTGGCTGCTTTTGTGGGGTTCTGGAGAATCTACATGGGATGCCCATGCCACACAGCAAGACCTCTTCCCACTGAGCACTTCAAAAGCTCTACACTGCCTTTCATGTGTGTGTGTCATAAAACTCGAGAGATGATGTTTCAAGGTTCACATATGGCAGGGCTCCGTCTTAAGGCTTATGATGAGTTTCAAGGTTCACATATGGCTTGGCTCCGTCTTAAGGACTATGGTGAGTTTCTATTTGTTCTGTCATCATCTCTGCCCATAGTTTTCATTCTCTGGACTACACTACCTTTCAATAGTCAATGGAACCTAGGAAATGTCATTTTCAAAGTATAAAGACAGAATGATGTGTTAAACTCTAGCCAGTGACCAGTATAGAAGAGCAAGGAATGCATGAGTGCTTTTCAGGGAACTTATTTTAGGATTTATTTGTTGGTCTTTAAAAAAAAGAAGAAGAAAAGAAAAACAGTAAGGTCCAACTTTCTCAAACACTGGAGAAGAAAGCCCCAGTGTCCTCAATGTGTAGTCCTGACTCAACACATTTAAAGGGGAGAATTTCTCAGGTCAAGCTAGGAGGACGTAACAGAAAGCCTAATGGGTGTGTATTTGAAACCCTCACCTTCCATTTCCTCTAAAAGCCTGGCACCTTAACAGGTCTGCCATCAGCCAAGTATGTCTCTCTCTGCACACACTCCCAAAATTCAGCACACTTCTCTACCTCCTTTCCCAAAGCAGAAATTCCCAAGAAAAACAAGTCTTTGATTCTACAAATAGAGACAAAAGGTTTAAATTACAGGTGCATGATAGAAGTACTATTTTTCCAGGGTGGAATTGCAGCACAGAATAATCCATTGATTTATATCCATCAATATATTCCTCTGTGAAATGACTTGCAGGAAGTCTCTGTGCACATAAGATGGCTTGGAGTTAGTGGAGAGGAGCTCAGTGGAACCTGGGGACCTCAGAAGACAGACTTAGAAGATTAGATAATTTGCATCAGAGTGATAGTTCCCCTCACCATGTGAGCAAAGTCACTAGTGTCTCAGCACAGGGAACCTGGGACAGTACACATCTGCTTCTCAACCTGCACGCTTGACTCTCCTTCCTGGTGTTAAGGATGATGTCACTGATGGGAGGTCTTTGCCTTCTCACGTTTACATTACTCTTTTTGAGAAATATTTTTCCACATTATTTTTTTTTCTTTTTACGAAGTAAGTCTGCTGCAGCTAGGTGTCATTTTCCTTCTTAGTTTTGGTAAGTAAAGAGAACATTGATGTTGGCCATTTCTTCTGAGATGTTCCCAGAGATAAATTGATGGGATTAAACTGTCTTCAGGTTCAATCTTTCTGAGCATAGCTTGCTTGGTCGTCCATCCTATTTAATTCTATGCTATCCATAGTTATTCCCTGTGATTGCACATGCAACCAGCCAGTTGTTACTTATAAATATTATTAATTGCTCTAATTTGGCACTTAAACTCTTGCATATGAAATGTTTCTATGACTGAAGAGTTGGCCCAGTGGGTAACATGGTTTGTCCTGAAAGCATGAGGACTCAAATTAGAAATTCAAACAAGGTTGCATGCACCTGTAACCTCAGCATTAGGGTGTGAGGTCAGACAGGTCCCTAGAACTCACTGTGCAGCCAGCCTATCTAAAACTGCGAGCCTCTAAGTTGGTGAGTATCAAATGCAATAAGGGGAAGTACAGTTGAAATAGTATCCCAACACCCTACTCTGACCTTCATATGTGCTTCCACAGGTGTGCATACATGAATGCTAACACGCATATATGACATATGCACACATCACACACAGGAAACTCTGATCCTATCTGAGATAAACTGAACCAATACCTGGTGTTCTGATTTTTGTTGGGTTAGAAATGATTAGTGCCTAAATGTATTTCAAAAAGTCATCCCTGAAATTTCTTCAGGAACTAAACTTTGAGGGTGTTGATTCCTGTCTACCCTTTACCATAAATAAATTCTGTTATTATTCATCCTAACATATAATCAAAAATACTTGTAAATGTGCTCATATACTCATGTTAATTTACTGCTTGAAATTTGTCACAGACATGAGAGCTTGAAGCAATGCCCATCTCCCCTGGTTCTGTTGCTAAGGGGTTCAGGCAGGCTGCACTGGATCTGTACCACCAGTGGAAATCAAGGTCCTAGATTGGTTAAGCTGCAATGAGGAGAGCTGGGAAAGAGTCCACTTCTGAGTTTATTTGATTTCTGGCAGACTTTAATTCCTCTGGGTGTGGGACTGAGACTCCTGTTTCCTTACTGGCTGTCAGCAGGATGTCTTCCAATGCCTTAGGTTGCCCTGCTATTGTTAGTTTCTGTCCTCTGGATTCTTAGGACAGCCATGGTCAAAGCATTTGTGCTTCAGGTTGTATTATTTCTCTGTACTAATCAGATAAAAACTCTATGGTAGTGTATCTGATTTTTGTTTGTTTTATATTTTAATCACTGTCTCCTTATGTGGACTATGCTGGCTTCAAACTCCTAATCGCCCTCTCTCAGCCTTGTGAGTGCTGGGCATCTGCATTCCTGGATTACGTCTGTGATTCTGAGGGCTGGCATGATTGATTAATCACGTCCAATCTGATAATTTCTCTATCTGAGATCAGCTGTACCATATAACACAGCATGATCAAAGGAATAATATTTGATGATATCTGCAGGTTCTGGAAATTAGTGTGAGGGACAGTGGATAGGAGGACTCTTAATTTCTCACTATCACAGTTTCTAATTCATATGAAAACTAGTTTAGAAATGTGTTTGGTTATGGAAAGCATCATAGCCTAGTTATGACACTATCATATCGACACTAACAGTGAAGTGTGAGCCTCTGTGATGGTTTATGGCTATAAAGCGTTATTGAATATCTGCCTTGTGCCAGTCAAAATGGGTTAAAATGGATCAAAGAGCTTTCTTCCCAATAGTTACCCTTGAATGCTTCTTACTCAACATTTTGATGTTTACCTGAACACTTTTCCAGCAGTTGTATACAAACTAAATCTTTATGCCTTCTAAGCTTTGTATTTTTATACCCCTTGCATGTAAAAAGAAACATATAAAAAGCTTTAAATATGCTCCCCAATTATATCCCCTTCATGGTCTCTGAATATGGTTTCCTCAGCTGTAATACCCCTCGTGTTTTGACAGTATTCTATTAACTAGTTGCGAGTGCCTTCAACATTCACACCATATATCTGTTCTGTTGACTTAGACATTCTTACCAGCTTTGATTGGGTTGTCTGTGTGGTCATCCTCAAGAGATTGCTAGATTTTTAGTGAATTTATGTTTGTTTTTTTTTCTGAGTCATTGTGTTTGTTCATGGGGAGGATGTTTAGCATCCATCTCATCAGCTTCGTGATGTCACTCTATTTCTGGGTATCCTAATTTGATTTCTGTTAGTGCGATAAAGAATGTGACTAAAACAATTTGGTGAGGAAAGTGTTTATTTTGCCTTATATCTCCAAATTACAGTCCATCATTAAGGGCAGTCAGAGCACAAACTCAGCAAGGAACTGAAGCAGAGACCAGGGAGGAATGCTGGTCCCTGGCTCGTCGCTTTCTTGCATCTGTTCAGCTAGCTTTCTTAGGACTCCATGGATAGGGGTGCACTTCCCATAGTAAACTCGACCTTCTTATATCAATTAACAATCAAGAAAATATACCACTAACATGTCCACAGACAATCTAATAGAAGCATTCTCTCAATTGAGACACCCTCAGATATCTCTGAACTGTGTCAAGGTGACATCTGTAGCTAACTGAGACAATAGACTTTCTCAAAAGCCAAAGAAATATTCCACTCTTGTAATATAACCTTTAAGGTTGCTTTGGAGGGAGGGTTAAAAGAACAACTGTTTCACCAGATTAAACAAAAGAAACACAAAAGTTGATTATCTATTGGAAAATCTATTGCAGAATATTTGAAGGAACCCATGG
>NC_022020.1:13420255-13423639 GCF_000317375.1 Microtus ochrogaster | reverse complement strand
TAAATAAATATTTTTTTATAAGAAAAGAAAGTTCAGTGTTAACAGTTTCTGTCCTCTCTAGGGGTTAGAAAAAACCTTGCTCCTAAGACACTTATCCTTCATTTCACAGATCCCATTTGTCAAGGTGGGAAGAACAGATGCCTACAAAAGCCTGCACTTGTCAATTAGGAGGGAAAGAACTCTCTACAACTCTCCCCATGGGTCATTTATATACCTAACATTTGACTGCTAACCCACACATGGCACCATCACACATCAATAGACAATCTCATATATCCAAAGATACTTAAAATGAATACTTCACATAAGCTACCGGCAGCTTCCTATTTTCTCCAATGAAGTACATATAAGTTATTTCCAGCTTTTGTATCTAGTATTGTACAGAGAAGACCTGTTGTTCTGAAGTGAGATGATGTTTTATTTTTCTTTAACTCCTTAACAATGGAAATATGCAATTGATTGTCTAATTGATATGCTGATAGACTAATTTAATATACCAATGAAGGTAATACCTAGGGATAAGAATGAAATACTTGACAGTAATCAAAAATATCCAGAAAAAGTTTGCAACCCAAGACTTTACCTCTGGTTCCAAACTATAAATTGTACTGATGATAGACAAACTTAACTGTCCATGCCATAATTCAATTTTTTCATTCAGAGGTTGAACTATTCAGAGACTTGCTGAGTGTACTGAGTGTATGTCTCAGAGTGAGGTCTTCTCTTTGCTAACAAGAACTGTCTTGATAACACTTTCCCTTCTTAAAAGCAGAACAGGGATGCTTCATGTGTTGTCTGAGGACACACCTCTTAATCTGTTCTGGTCTTTGTGTATATGACATATATGCATGTTAGCATTGATATATGAATACCTGTATAAAGCTAAATATTGCATAGTCTACATTTTCTTAGCTTTTAGTCATGGTAGCAAATAACTTCTTTAGTATATGAATACCATCCATACTTGTTTTCTCTTATCTATGATGTTGTTAAGTTTTTTTTAACTGTATCTGATTTTGAATCTTTATCTGTATCTGTGATGTTAGTTTTGCGTCAAAAGTTAGTGTTGATAGAGGGGACTTGTTCATTTACTGGCCATCCAGACTCCCAAAACAATTACACAGAAACTATATGTTTTAAATCACTGCTTGGCCAATCACTTAAGCATATTTCTAGTTGCTCTTATATCCTAATCTAACCCATCTGCATTAATCTGTGCATCACCATGCAGTGGTAGCCTACTGGCAAATTTTGACATCTGTTCATGTTGGAGGCTACATGGCTACATGGCTTCTCCTTGACTCTGCCTTCTTTCTCTCAAAATTAATTTTAGTTTTACCACCTAGCTCTATTCTGCTTACCCATTGCCTGAAAGCAGGTTCTTTATTCATTAACAAATAAAAGCAAAACATAGACAGAACTTCCTACACCATTTCCCCTTTTCTGTTTAAATAAAAGCAAGGTTTTAACTTTAACATAGTAAAATTACATATAACAAAACAGTTATATATTTACTTTATCTTCTATTATAACTAAGGAAAACATTAACTATAACTAACTATTCTTCAATTCCATCAAAGACTCCAGAAGGATACAATATTACATAAGTTAATAGGAAGTTAATTGTAAGAAACTTCCAAATCTCTAGAATTGACAGAGATATCTCGTTGCCTGGACAGTAACCCTAAGTTCTTCTCTAACATTGGAGCATCCATCTTCAGCCTTCAGGCCCACAGTATCTGGCAGACTTTTCCATGAAGCAGAAAATTTCAAAGACAGTTCTGCCTATATTGGTAGTTTGTCAGTCACTGTCTTCTGTGTCCTACAGAGTGTCTAACAGACTCTTTCATGAAGCAAGAATCCTGAAGATGGTCTCACCTTTAGGCAAGTTCAGCAGTCACTTCTCTGTAGGACCTGCATTTTCAGTTTATACAGCATAACATCAAGCAGTCCAAGCAAGAACAGTTTCTTGCCCAAATGGTGAGCAAACTCCATAAGGAGTCTCTTCAGTGCCCATCTTCCTCTTGAAGTTATTAGTGTTGCCAGGAGTAGATGTCTCCCAATGTCATAAAAAGTGTAAGTTCTTAAAACATTTTAAATGCCATATTCCGAAGGTCTCTGAAAGATTTGAAGATACCTATCTAACTGAAATATATCTCTATATATCTAGAAAACCTAACTAACATAACTACAAGCTTGACTATAGTAGATGACTATTATCTGGTATTTCTTAATTATACATTACATTTACAATGATCTGCACAAACATAATATCTTAATCAGGAGCAGAAATATACATATAACAAAATTGACCTAAAATTTGTATCAATAGACCAAATTCCATACCAACGCAAATTATTGATCTCTGTATCACATCCCCCTTTAAATGTAAACAAACATTTATAAACAATATTTGGGAATTTGGGCATAGTTCTCTTCAAACTGCGTCCTGCTTTTTGGGGGCAAAGTAATATTTTGGGAATGTTCACGGTTACCTTTTGGGGGGGGGGTCTCGGTCAATCAACCCACATTAGTATGGAAGAAATCTATGGGTTCTCATCCTCTGTCAAAACAAACAAACAAACAAACAAACACCTTTTTTTCCAATGCATCAAATCCTTAGACCCAAATTTGGAAGTCAAGATACCTTTATTGGTTTAGCTTAGCAGTCCCCAGAATCAAATGTCTCTCTGCAGTCAAAAATTCAAAGAAAACGCAATAGTATACATAATACAGACTCTCTGTATATATTCCATCTTTACATGTCTTACTTTTCCTTATTATTTAATCTATGACTGTGCTCTGTCTATTTAAAGACTTTACCTTTTTTAAAAAAACTGTTTACTTCTTTTTATAACTGTCTATATTCTTTTTCTTTTCTCTCCTAAGCCTACGTACATTATTTAAACACACTGTGACCCATTTAGAGGTCTTTTCGTCTGAATTTGTCATTCTTATGTATCTGTAACCCTTTTCTAACCAGAACTGCTTTTTTAAATGTTAAGCAGCATGACTAGGACTAAGGGTGCTTTGCCTTTTGACTCCGCCCAGTCCAACATGCTGGAGTCATTTCAACACCTCTGTTCCATTTCCAGGAATACAGCGAGTCTATGTCACACCATTAAGTAGTTTGTAACATGCTGCACACAAACACCATTTATATGCTCTGTAGCCAGACCTCCTGAAAGAGTCAAAGCTGTTTGTGCTGGTGAACTAAAAAGCTGCTGTTTTTTAAATAAGCCACACATTTTTTTTTTTTTTACTGCACCGCCCTTGCAAACAGAGCCTATTTGAAAAAAATGCTGTTACCAAGAAGATGTGCTTGGCTCCCATTTTTGTTGGTCTAGAAGCCTTTTTTTTTATTTTTTTAATTTATTTATTTTT
>NC_022020.1:13416731-13420149 GCF_000317375.1 Microtus ochrogaster | reverse complement strand
CCTCCGTCCATATCTAGGAAGGTGAACATCCAAACTGGCTAGGCTCCCACAAAGCCAGAACATTAGACTTTATGTGGAAATTCTTGCCCCAAGCTGGCACACCAAACTGTTAGACTATGTTTTACATAGGAACACAAAGATATGTAAAATGCCTAGGGTCTGTTAAAATGACTCAGCCACTAATGTGATTGCCATGCAAGCATGAGGACATGAGTTCAAATCCCCAGAGTATGAATAAATGCTGGTAATAAAGGTGGAGAAAAGGGATTCTCAGAGCAAGCTTATTGTAGAGACTCCCTGGGTTTGACTGAGCACCCTGCCTCTGTAAGTAAGATAGAAGCACACCAGGACAACAACCCTGGGCCTCCACATAAACAAAGGCAAAAATATGCATACACATATATATACCACATACATATGTACACATACACACACAGTGCACCTTACACACACACACACACACACACACACACACAAATAGAGAAAGGGAAAAAAAGAAACAAAATGCTTAGTTTATGAACATTTAAACTCTAATTGATTATTAATACATATTTTGAAAATCAAGGAAAGGAAAGCCTTGAAAAGAAAAGGAAGTAAATCAAATCCCACTGATGTGTTCCAAATCCTTCTAAGGAAAGGGCCTTGAAAATCAACAATGGTACTGATGATTTAGATAAAATTTAAGACAAATTTAGTGTCAGGTTAAATAACCCAAGGATATCTGTCCTAGAGTCTATGGATACAACAATGCCATAACATGGTATGTTGTGTGTGTGTGTGTGTGTGTGTGTGTGTATGCATACGTATGTAAGACAGACATTTAATCAAATCATATTGAAGAAATTAAAATGTATACAAATACATCATTTTTCACCTCTCACTTCTATAAAATACTAAACAAGATAACAGGTAAACTTCAAATATTATTTCACAGTTCACACAATAAACCGCTGAAATTATTATATTTGTTTTTGTACAGTACTGAATCAACTTAGAATCAGGAGGTATCTTTGTCATTGGTCATTTGATACTTGCTTAGAGAGCACAGGGAAATAAATGACATCTCCTGAGGCTAGATTGATGTCATCCATGAGTTTCTCCAAGTTCCTTTTTTGGGAGACTTACAATCATCAAGGAAAGAAGAATCCATAGCAAAGTACCTATAGTTCTTTGAAGTCCACACCCCTCTTGTATCATGAGGGAACTCTTCCTAGTTCTTTGCATGCTTCTGAGGCTTCTAGTGAGCTATCCTGAATTGCATAAACTTCCAGCAATAGTATTATGAATATACACAAATCTTACTCTTCAAACTCTCCCTCTTATACCAAGCATTTGCAGAAACCTTGAGGCCACTGTCCTTGTGTTACCTGATTTCAATTTTACCTAAATAGTCATGACTGTCACTTCCATGGAACTTATGATTGTCTTTCATCTAGACATTCCTTTACATTAATTTCACCACTATATTGATCATAAGAGACTCTCAGGTACCAGATACTGTTTTGCTCTTGACTTGATAGTTTAGCCTAACATCAAAGTTTAGCCTAAGATACTTTAGTCTAAGATTTAAGTTTTATGTGATCTATCTTTGATTTACCATGCCCAATAGAGTATCTTATCCATGTGACTATGGATAGAAATTACTTTGAAGTAGAAGTTTATTTATTTATTCTTAATTTACTGGTTTCTCTTTCCCATCCTGTTGTTATAATGCTAACCACTTTTATGTGCTTAATTCCTATGAGAAGTTTATTTTAGTTTTTATTTTATGTGTGTGAGTATTTTCCTGCATTTGGGTAAACACTGTGCACACAGTGCCCACAGAAGCCAGAAGAGGATCTTAGCTCCCCTGGAATTGGAGTTACAGAAATTTATGAGCCACTATGTGGGTTCTGGGTTTTCTGAAGAGAAACAAGTGTTCATACCAAGTGAGCCACTTCTCTAGCCCCTGGTAGAACACTTACTTCAAAGTAAATAATCAAGATTACCTTTCATTGATAGATATTATTAATATACCTAATATTTAGAGTGAATTAAATGCTACCAAACAAAAGCAACAAGTACACTTTCTTCAACATTAGTTTCGTAAAAAACTGAAGGCATTATTTTCTCACCCTCAGTAAAATCAATTTTACGATTTAAAACCAGTGTTCGGTACGTTTCCAGTGTTTGCCATATATGTGTTTATTTACCGCAGGAAATGTGTCCTTGGTGTGAGTACATTGACTTCAAGACTTGGCTTCATTTTTCTGTACACATTCAAGGTTATATTGTCAAGTAGTATATAATCCAAAGAACAGTGTGTAACGCAAACAAAATGAAAGATCTTTAGGGTTTTTTTTTTTTCGTTTATTTACTCATTTATTTGGAACAAGGTTTTATTTGATAGCCAGGTTTCAAATCCATGTTCCTCCTGCCTTAGCTGGTCAGGTACTGCTTGTAACATTTTAATAGCTATGTTTTCTGTCATGGGCGAGCAGGGTGTAAGGAGTTGAGTTTTAAATGCTTGAGTGTAAGGTAATAAAAGATGAAAGTGAGAATCACCTACCTCTCATTCTAGAGCAAGGACAGTTCTGAGTGAAAGGTGAGGTGTGGTCCCATCAGACATGCCCATGGGTCTAAATTTTGCAAAGCACTGAGATTACAGAAGGCATAACTTATATTAAGGGTACTTGCATCTGATCTCACTTTGCAGATAGATTTTTGAAAGAGCTTTGAAATATCATTTTTATTTGTTTAAAGTACTCTTTAAGAACAAGATTATGTACATTTATATTTTGGATTTGAAGTTTGTTGTATACTAAAATATATGAAAAAAATTAAAATCCATTAAAGAATAGCTTATCATAAGTAAAGAAATTAGGGTTAAAATAAAAGCAATAAAAGTAAAGGCTGATTAGAGCTGTAAGCATCCAACCTTGAATTTCAGAGTAAGCTTCCATGTAGTAAGGAACAGTGGGCTGCGTCCCGCCACCCGGCTAGTTTTACCCGAAATAATTACATGGAAACTGTATTTTTTTTAAACACTGCGTGACCTATTAGCTTTAGCCTCTTACTGGCTAATTCTCACATCTTGATTAACCCATTTCTAATAATCTGTGTAGCACCATGAGGTGTTGGCTTACCAGGAAGGATCTTAACCTGCGTCTATCTTGGAGAGGAGAGCTATAGCATCTGGCTCACTTCCCTTCTTCCCATCATTCTATTCTGTCTACTCCACCCACCTAAGGACTGGCCTCTCAAAGGCCAAGCAGTTTCTTTATTAATTAACCAATGAAAGCAACAGATCTACCTAATTTTCTGTCCTATCAGGGCCAAGCAGTTTCTTTATTAATTAACCAATGAAAGCAACAGATAGACAAATGACCCTCCTCCTTCACTTCCAAGTATGAAATTTTAAATAAGGATGCACTTTTCC
>NC_022020.1:13414892-13416631 GCF_000317375.1 Microtus ochrogaster | reverse complement strand
CACACACACACACACACACACACACACACACACACACACACACACACACACAAAGTTCATTAGCTTCATAGGGAGAAAGCCAGCCACTAAAGTTAGCTGTCATTAAAATGAGATTGATGGGAGTGCTTAAAGCAACCATAGTGTTTCTAGAGTCTTACTGTCTGATGGTTGGAATGGGGACTTAAAGGGGAAAGAATGAGATGAATAGCCTTCCACTTGGTATTACAACCTTTCTATTTGAACTAGAGCAAAGCTAAAATGCACATAAGCATCCACAACATTAAATCCACTGCAAAATACGTGTAAGTATACATTAAATCCAAGCATCCCCCACCTTCCCCATGTCCGTGGAACCCACACTATTGCATCACCACATTCCACATTCTCACCTGTTGCTAGGTGCACTGGGCATCGCTGTTCAACCAAGCGCCAAGTGCTGTGTTTTCTTCAGATTTCATACAGAGGCGTGGTACCTAGGTTGAATCCTTGAGAGAAGACCCTATCAGCCTTGTTTCGAGAACCTGAAGACCCTCCCCTTAGACACTACGAATCAAAACAGTCTTCTCTCAGTATATCATTCTGTTATTGACATCAGCAACCAAGACAGATGAAGCCAACCCCACTGGATCAGAAGTCAGATGAAGCCTCAAGAGCAGTGAGTTGCTGTGAGTTGGTTAGGGCAAACACATAGGATATAAGATGTAGTTGAATGAGGGAAGACAATAAAAATTGACTGCTATTTAATGTTTATTCAGTGAAATAGATTGATTTATGTAAATGAAAACCTCTAAAATTTGTTTAAATTTGATTTTTTAAAAACTTTATCATGAAATGTTACCTTTAACCATTTAAATTACAAGATATTTAAGCATATCTTGTACAAATAAACATAGTTTACTGATTTGATCTGTGAAAAACCTTGATTTATTTAGGAATCAAACATGTAAGGCAATTGAGTTTAGTTACCTTGGTAACACCTGGAGTGAACTACTCTGTCTAAAAATATTTCTCACATTGCTTATATTTTATATGAAATTATAATTAGATGATAGTTGCAAAGATTTTCACATATGGTAATTATCATCCAACCTAATATATAAATAAGTTTATCTATGTATATGTTTATATAACATGATCTCAGATTAAAGAAAACAACGTAGTAGGTTTAATTTTTAACTGTACTAGAAATTTAATTTGGTTTATATTAGAATGGATTTGGCTTAAAATGTAATATATATTTAGGTTATTTATTCAATATTAGAAAACTTTCTTACAGGGAATATTTGATATATCTTTAGAGGATGCAAGTGAACAAAAGTGAGAACATGTGTTTATGAGTGCTCTCCTCCAGATTCTCTTTGAATGAAATAACAAAAATTAAATAACCCATGTGTATTAGCATAAATGCTTCAATTAGAATAGAAGCACATTTTTCAATTTTTTAATAGATCACTCCCTTTAATTCTGTGTTTAAAAACAAAATGCATTTTATGGTTAAAAAGTTGGTTTTGCTTTAACAAGTAAATAGCTATAGAAACCACCATTATGCTATTTGGTACAGTTTTTTTAAACTTTCTTGAGTATATCATCTCTGTTCATAAATATGCTTTGATTAGAAATATAAAGTGTGAAATGTAATATGATTTTTTCATTTAAATATGTTTTAACTGATTTACTGTTTTAAATTATTGTTCAGGTAATTTTATTTAAATTCATTAAGCCGGGTGGTGGTGGCACAC
>NC_022020.1:13399655-13414522 GCF_000317375.1 Microtus ochrogaster | reverse complement strand
CTGGTGTTCATCCTGGACCCCTGGTGTTCATCCTGGACCCCTGGTGTTCATCCTGGACCCCTGGTGTTCATCCTGGACCCCTGGTGTTCATCCTGAATCCTGGTGTTCATCCTGGACCCTGGGTGTTCATCCTGGACCCCTGGGTGTTCATCCTGGACCCTGGGTGTTCATCCTGGATTCCTGGCTGTCCTATTTCTGCTCCTCACTGTTCTTATTTCTCTCCCTACCCATCTCAGTCTTCAGAGATGCCAACTTTGATGGTTTCTGATTCTTTTAACTGATCACCTCTATATTTTCCTTTTATCCTTTTCATACCGCTGTCCTCATAAGAGTCTGAGTAATGTCTGTAAAATAGAATTTTATAGTCAGGTGTATACTGGGTAAAGAGATACCATCTCAGAACTCAAAACAACAACATCGGGAAAAATAGGTTTTCTGTTGTCCTGTCACCTCCCTGTCAAACAGACCTAACGTGCTCACATTGGCTCTGAATGAGGGCCCAGCCCTCCAGCAGCACGTAATTCCTATTTTATTACTCTCTTCCTTCTCTTCCCAGGCTGTGTTTGGTGCTTACCATGATCTCTTACATGTCCTTTGCCCTAAATAATCTTCTGTCCATGACTTGGCTTGTGCTAAGTCCCCTCCGAGGAAAATTCCCAACATGTTCACCTGGCAGCTGTTTTTTAGTTTAGGAGTTCAATTTGTACCACCACAGTCCCAGAAGACTTAATTTATTGCCCTGAATAGCAGCTGAATGTGTTTGTTTTACGATAACTTTTCTGTCCCTTTAATTATTTGTGAATCACCGAAAGCAGATTCCAATAGACCAAGTATTTATTTACCTACTGGATCCAGAGTCATAAACCTAAAAAAGGTCTGTGGATAAATAAATAAACAGACCTGTTTTAGAGGTTCAGTGTGTTTTTCCATTAATGGAATTGATTAAAAACAGTAACTTATACCCTACAAACAATGCAGATTTCATAATATCCAGAAGTGTGCAAAATCACAGTGCATTTTATTCCTCTTAATCACTTATATTACTATAGTTAAGATCCATTAATAACCTTTTAAAGAAATAGATTCTCATATCTGTTCACCATTACCCTTCATAGTCTATGATAAATTTGGATAAGAAAAATGCAATGTAAATATTTTAAATAAGTTTTACCTATGTATTTTCGTTTTATACGTTGAAAAAAATTCAACTACCCATCTAGCTTTTCCTATCACTACCTCATGAGCCCACATTTCCTAAATATTAAAATGAAATATAAGTATATAATATTCTATTTCTCTTATTAACCCACTTTTTAAAAATCTTTGTTATTTCTTAATTTTGCTATTCAGATTAATATTGGTACACATGTATTTTTAACTTCACAGAGCTACACACAAAGATTAAACCATCTACACTTAAAAGTCCCGAAAGTATACATCCTGGGACAAAGATTATGAGTGTTTTTAATATATTTTATGTAATACTTAACACGTAGGAAACATATAGCAATATGTCCATACCTGGATAGGACCTGCCATTTATTAGTGAATTGCCTTCAAGTCTGAATATTCTTAATGCAGGAGTTAAATACTTTTGTAAAATAATTGGTCATTATCTCATTCTTTTTGTTAAATTGACTTTTCTTTCAGATTACTTTTGATATTGAACTGTCTTCTCTTTTATTTGACATCATGTTTGTGTTTTAGTGTGTTTATTGGATTAAAAAATAATTCCTGCTTCAAAACAAGGTTACTATTTAGTTAAATTATATTTCTGAATAAAATCAGAGGCATATTGCTGCACATCTATCAGAACTTAGTCGACGCTAGTTGGAGATGATCGAGCATATTCCTTAAACCGTGCATCTCTCTTCTCAACAGATGACTCTGCCGCAGAGAGCTTTAATGGCAATGAGACTCTGGGGCACAGCTCAGTCGCTTCAGGAGGGGCTCATGGCAGGGAGACTGGGGACTCCAGCAGTGATGGCAAAACGGGGCTGGAACAAGAAGACCAGCCACTGAACTTGAGCGACAGTCCCCTCTCTGCACAGCTGACTTCAGAGTACAGGATAGATGACCAAGGCAGTAATGGGAAAAACAAGTACAAGAACCTTCTAATCTCCGACCTCAAGATGGAACGGGAAGCAAGAGAAAACGGAAGCAAGGTAAGATTCCATTAAGATTGCGGGATGGTTTGTACATGGTCATGAATGTCAAGAGGAAGCACACATGTAAATTACTGATAAACTCTTAATCATGCATCATGTGTGTTCACAAAACATTATGCCGGGGCAGTAGAGTCAAGCAGAACATGTCGTGATGCTGTGGGTGTTACTTGATAAAGGAATTGTTTGATTTAGTGTATTTCATTTCTGTGATTCACTTGTGGATCAGTCCCTGGGAACTTGCCATGTACAAGTGTGAAACGTTCAGTCTCAAGTCACAATTGTGAACAACAAAGGCATCGCTTTCTTGTTTCTCTAGATTGGATAGACAAATAGGCAGAAAGTTTTAATTCAATTCTCCAGTTTGCTTTGGAGACCTGGGGCTTCATCACTAATTTGCTTTAGGGATGCCGAGAACTGTAAAATGTCAGTGGCCAAGTTGGAATTTGTAGATTAAATATGTACAGAAAGCTGTAATGGATCCAAAACCTCCTTCAGACATATTATCTAAATTCTAGATGGTTTACATTAAACTAAATTGCAACATCTGTATGCTTAGTTTATTTCTTAAAACATTTTAATCTTTGAAAGCATCCACACTAGAAGTTCTGCTGTGCTCATTTTAAAGAACCAGTTTCTTCTATAGATGTCAGTCATCTTGTTAGCATCTTAATCCAGCTCATCAAGTTGTACTGCAGAGGGGATAGCCAGCTGCCAACAGAGGCTGTCAAAAACCTGTCATTTCCAAAGGTGCAGAATTTTAGACAGAACTGAGAATTTTATTACATTCTTCATTTTGATGTTCTTGATTCATGCAGGCTTTTAACATCTAGTTGTAGTCCTAGCATTTAGCAGAGATCCTATAAACAGAGTGTCTCAACCTGGATTAATTCTGCCATTTTCAAAAGCTCTATGCTTTTGAAATTGGCTCTATTTAAATCTCCTCCTTGCCTGAGGGTGTGTTGCATTATCCTCTTTCAGTGAGTCACTTGGCATTATAAGACACTTAAGCTCTTCTAAGGGAGACCACTACCATTTGCTCTGGTAAATGCATCAATACATTCTTTGGTGGTTCAAAGATAGATCATACATTGCAAGTGTTTTTCTACTTACTGACATTTGAAGTATTGTCAACATAGAATAGAAAGGTACATTTTTCTTCATTCTATAGTATCTTGTCTTTAAAAAGCCTAGGTAACCATAAAACATTTATATAAATACAAATAGAGAAGTTTACTTGTCATCGTGATAATACTGAATTTTAATATTTTGGGGCTCTTAACTCATTCAATTCATAAACTCATTCGAATTTAGGACCTTACTTTAATCTTAGTAACTATTTTAGGACTCCAACCACCTTCATGAAGTTAAAGTTTTTTAACTTAACATTAATCTTAAATGTAGCTTTACTTCTCTAGTAAAGAAATCACAGAAAGGATAAACAGTGACAGAGCTTTCACTGCTTTTTCCAACATAATCAGAAATAAATTTGTTAAATTTTAATGCATGTCACTTAATGCATCTCTGGAGTTTTGATCTTTGAGATTCGTGTGTCCTTCATGTTCTAAACATGCCAGGCCTTGTACTCTTGGCTTAGAGGTTTCAGGGAACTTGGAATGGCTAACGTCCCTTAATCAAGGCTTTAGGGCATTTTAAGATTTTGGGTTATATTTACTGCAGTTAAGTATGATAAAGTTGCTTCTAACTTGGTTGTTATGAAGTTTATTATTCTGGCAACATTGTAGTGGTAAGTTGTAAGTAGTAAGTTGGGAACTGAAGGAAAGAGGGGCAGAAGGCCGGTTACAGAGCTATCGCAGCAAGTTATAAGAAAAATAATGGACATAGGAATCAAAAAGCAATGGGAATGTAAAACATAGTAAAAAAAATGTGAGCTCGTTAGTATTTTTTTCTGTTTTTAGTGTGTGGGCTGTGTGTGTGTGTGTATGTGTGTGTGTTGTGCATGTACACGTGTTGTTCATGTGTGTATAAATGCTGAACATGTGTGTATGTGGAATTCATGTGTGTATATATACCCATTTGCAAGTTCTAGATTTTGTCTGTGTTTTCTTTTCTGGAGTAGAGTCCACATGTAGAATATTGTAGGGTTTCTGGTCTCTGGTCAGCATTATTTTACCCTAAAACTATCAAAAGAATTTTGGCCCAAACTTTGTTCCATCAGCATTATCTTATAGATTTTCATGGAACTTTTTATCATTTCAGTGAAACCTTAGATAATTACACAACCACCAATTTCTCTGTTTGTTGAAGGGATCTAAAAGCTTAATAATGTAGACTCACTGAGAAGCTTAGATTTATGAGTTTAACACTGACCTACTTCACAGTTTTATTGAGAATAATAACAAACAAAAACGATTTAAAAGCATTTAAAGGCTAGAAGAGTGCATAGAGATGCTTGGAAAGCAGGCCTGAATTGGAGGATACTTTTTAACTGATTGCTCATTATTATGCAAATTCCCTCAGTAGACCAGAGAGAAATCACATTAACCAATCTAAAGACAAGATATATTGCACCCAAAGAATTCAGGTGGTATTTGTTTTCTTTGCTCACATCCACAGTTTAAGAGGCGAGTTAATAACATTAAAATTCAGAACTGAGAAGAAATGACAATGATTGTGGAAAATAAGACCCATGAAGAAATCTGAGGGAACTAACTCTATAGAGAAGAAAGGGTCATAAATCACAAGCCTAGTGTTTATACCAGGCTAGAAGTTATTAGTTGCTGGAACTGAAAACAAATCCAGAATTCAAATGGAGGGAAATAGAGAACTCTAGAAATGCCGAAGGGTAGGTATTTAATTGTTACTTTTCTAATTTTGAGTTTTGGAGTCTAGTCACACTTTACACCATATGGTAAAATATTCTAATGCAATCTCACAAGAATAATGTCTCAATAATAACTGCTGTTACATGTAATAGCATATTTATAATATACTCATATCAAGCAGGGCTTGTGATTACTGTTTTGTGCCTAATATGCAATCTTGCTTATAATCTTCAGGCTCAGGTCCCAGGATGGTTCTGTTTTTACTTTATTTAATGATATTTTTTTCTCCACATGTTCCTTGTCATATTTTTCAATTAATGTTTCATTTACTTTTCACTAAAATGAAATGTTACCATTCAAATTAAAGACCATGAAATATTAATTATAATTACCAAGAAGATTGATATTGCATTTTTTCTGCTATGAATAGAAGAAAGCATTCAAGGAATGACCTCTTAAGTTGTGTGTGCATGAGATCATCTTTGAAATGCTAACTGTAGTACTTGGACGTTTGTAATTAGATTGGCTTTGTTTGTGGGCGTCCTAATTTATTATTGTTTAAAATTGATGATTTTTAGTAACAATTTTTTTGTTGCTCTGTAATGATGTTGGTCCTGATAAGTAGTTGTTTAGGATAGAAATGATGGTGGATGATACTTTGTTGTTAGAAAGAACAAGTTTAGGAAATTGCAATTTTACCTGGATGACAGACACATTTTTTAAAAAATGTGGAAAATGATATCTATAAGGGAATATAATCTGGGCCTATTTTCATTTCTTAAATGAATTCTTTCTAATTTTTTATTTTATTCAATTTGTGTGGAGTGTAAGGGTCTCGTGTATAGACCAATAGATAGAAGTCAAATAGCCAGATATCATACAAAGACATCTCTATTTATGTAATCATCTTGCTATCCCTTAGATTTAATTTTAACAATTAAATAGCACTAATCTATTGGTAACAAAGAGACAATTGCAAAGAAAAGGGATTAGATGAAAATAGCATTGAGGAAGGATAACGATGATGAACAGGAAGCAATGAGTCACAGACAGACAGTTCAGGAAAGAATAGCATATTTACTGAAGGAAACTTCCAGGTCCTTTTAGAGCCTTTGGAGGGTGGGAAGTGGGTGGGTGAGGCATTGCATGACAGGCAGAAAGCATGCTCAGACTGAGCTTTGGGATGGACTGCACAGATATCTCTGCTGCAAGGTAGCTTTCAGTGATGCCAGAAGAACGAAGAAGACTTGTAATAGGATGAGGGCTCAAGGGAGCAATGTGGGATAAGATGAATGGATAGCCAAGAACTCTTTAGAAAACATGTGTTCATAAGAGATACAGGGCTTAAATTACATTGATAGCCACAGAGGAAAGGGAGTATCGGTCTGTTACTGGTGCACTATGTCAGCTGTAACAAGGAGGAGCTCGTGTACAAAACAACATAGGCAAACCTCGAAGCATTGTCATGACAAGAAGAGATGGTACACATCGCCAGCTGCGTTTATAGGAAAGAAAATCAAAACCAGATTGTAATTAATTTCTCTTAATTGTCAATTACACAATTAAGTGACAAAGCCTAGTGTGGAAAACAGCACAGTGTGGGTGTTGGGTTCTGAGCCTGGATCGGCTGGAGAGTAGCCGGTGTAGTTAACCTCTGATTCATCTCTACAGCACCAGACCTATTTAAAAAGTCACTGTGGAGCTGGCAAGATGGCTCAGCATGAAAGGCATGCTCTGCCAAGCTTAAGAATCTGTTGAAAGAGAGAACTGATTCAATCCATTTGTTTCCTGACTTCTGTACCTGTGCCTAAGCACGCACGCACACACACACACACACACACACACACACACACACACACATGCACACACACACACGCACACTCATGCACACACACACACACACACACATTTAATCGAAAGGATGCAATAAGAAGGCATTGTTGTCCTGCTTACCATCACATGTGCTCATTTTTTTCACTATTCTGATGTGACTACCACAAGTAGGATGGAGAATGATGTTGTGTCGGTATCATGTCCATGCACCAGCACACTTAGTTCATCACACATTCGTTATCTCAGGGTAACAAATACGACAGACCGGAGTCTTCTATAATTCATGTCCTCAAAGGTGCAAGGTGAATGGGATTTGTAATTATGCCTGTGCAACAGAATATGCACTCTGAGTTCCTTTTTAAACATTCAAGAGCTCAGTGAGGTCAATAGGCAACCCAAGTGTCCCTCAGCCACCACTGTCCTGCATTCATAACTTAAGTATCTAAAGTTATAAGATGCATTTTTACCAAGTTATGAAACCGACCAGTCTAGATTTCTTTTTATTTCATAGATACAAAAATCTTATTTTAAATGATTTTGTGCTTTATTATGCTTATTATTCTTATGGGATTTTAATCATGGTTTGTGTGATGTGTGTGTTGTGTTGCTTTATGAATTGTGTTCTTTCTTAGAAATAAGGTCAAATGGTTAAAAATATCTTTCAATTATGTAGGTGCCTTGGCAACAGTAACAGTTTTAATATAGAAAAATAAAATGGTCTAGATTTAACAATCTGAAATGATTTGTACATTTCTCGTAAGAACTGGTGTGATTAGAACTCTTTGAAACAATACTCTCCTAAATTTCAGAAAAGAACAAAGGAAGAGAAATGAAAACCAGATTACACAACCTATTCATTCCAACTGCCTTAATATAAGGGTTTATATTCTTATTAATGTTCCATTCAAGAACAAACTTAAAGGGCATTATTATTATTGTAATTATTTAAACTTTATCCATTATTAATAGATAATAGATAGCAAGTGAGTTATGTGCCATTATGAATGTGCCACATGTGTGTGGAGGTCAGAGGACCACTTTGTGTAATTTCTTTCTCTGCTCCCTTTTACATGAATTCCAGGGAATAAATTCAGGTCCTCCAAATTGAGAGGCAAGCACTTTTATCAATGGAGGCATATTGCAGGCCCGTATTGTCATGTGTTTTATACTTTTGGAAGAGAGGTGTTGAAGTTGGTCATGCCAAGAGGATAACTTGACTTAATGGGCTCAAAAACATGAACTAATTAATTTGTCCCAGGGACCAATCACGAATATAGAATGTTCTGCGTTATTACAATAGATAGGGAACTACTTAAGGAATTGTCTCATGCCATTGTCACAATGGTTCATTAGAAATAAACTTATATTCTTAGGTTTTACATATAGGAAAACAAAATCTCTATAAATCAAGCATCTCTAATGTAGCTCACATTTAAACTGCTACAACTACAAGGTAAATTAAGATAATTTTGTAGAAGAAGAAACAGAGTATGAGTCCAATGACGAGAAAAAGAGTTACTGAGCATTATCTTCACTGCCACTGTAGGGACCTGCCCTGGGCTTGTGCAAGGCTGGGCCAATCTCCAGCCAGTCATGGGGAGGAGTTGCCATTGGGGCCTTAAACCCTCCCTGCTGATCTACTCGCAACTGAAGGATTCTGTGAGGACATTCACTAATTTCACTTGCATACAGAAAGTGAGACTGTTAGGCTCCTATAGATACTCCCAACCCCATAGTCATAGTAAAATCTACCGGATTGGGGTGACTGAGAGTGGGGGTGAAAGTAAGTGAAGCACGATGTGTGTGATCAAAACACACATACACACACACACACACACACACACACACACACACAATGTTCTTATTTTAAATTTTAATTTATTTTTTAAAAAACTATCTTTCAGGGCTGGAGAGATGGCTCAGAGGTTAAGAGCACTGCCTGCTCTTCCAAAGATCCTGAGTTCAATTCCCAGCAACCACATAGTGGCTCACAGCCATCTGTAATGGGGTCTGGTGCCCTCTTCTGGCCTTCAGGCATACACACAGACAGAATATTGTATACATAATAAATAAATGTTTAAAAAACTATCTTTCTTCATTTTACATGCCAAAGCCGTTTCCGCCTCCCTCCCCTCCTCCTGCTCCCTCCACTTTCCCCCATCCCACCCCCATTGATTCATCAGAGAGGGTAAAGCTTCCCACGGTAGTTGACAAAGTCTATCCTATTGCTGTGAGGCAGAACCAAGTCCCTTCCCCCTGTATCTAGCCTGAACAAGGTGTCCCTCCAGAGAGAATGGGTTCCAAAAAGCCTAGTCTCACTGCCAGTGGTCCCACAGTCTTCCCCAGCCATACAACTGTCACCCACATTTAGAGGGCCTATATTTGGTCCTATGCTGGTTCCGTCACTGTCAGGACAGAGTTGGAAGGCTTTGATTAGCTCAGGTAAGCTGTTTCAGTGGCTACTATCCCCATCATGGTCTTGACCTCTTTGCTTGTAATAAAACCGTTTCTTGCTAATAAGCAGGAAGGCATTTGACTGATGTCACAACCCCAGCTACTACAGAATGGCTCATATTTACCTCCTAGACAGAAAGCCACATTTATCCTATTTATGACTTAGCAGGTCATCATTTTTTAACTATGAATAGTAATGTTTAACCTGTAAGCAGCTTTAAAGTCCAGATGAGAAAGGATACATATTTTGTAGTCATGTACAATAGTGGCCACAATGGTTCCTACAGGCACCAGGATTTAGAGCTTGTTGAGAAATGACAAGCATGCTCGCATCTCATGCATTTCATTGGGACAACTTCATACACATTTTCAGTAACCTATAAATCACCTCCTGAGATTGGCCATACAGCGAAGTTCAAGGGGGTAAATACTACTTTCCCTTTTTCTTCCCCTGTGCTCTCATCCTTCCTTTTAGTTCCATTTATTGCACAGATTACACTGAAATACATAATTATTTCCAGAGGCATTAATCCTACAGAGTGTTTCTATGAATAGTGTGTACTTATAAAGCAGAACCTAGGACACCTTGGATCTCTACTTGTTAAGATATTCATTGGTCCCATTGGAATCTGTCCTACTAAAACTCTACTTCTCTAGTACCACGCGTCGGATTTAATTCCACCAAAAAACAGAGCTTTGTGAAATTCTAGGAAAGGTCTATGAAAAAAGGTACAAAATGACAGTGTAACAATGGCATGCTCACATGCTGAAGTGATTTGTGTCCTGAGGCTCACTCCCTGTCAAATGCCTGTTGAGTGACAAGCGGTGACATTGGGCTATATTACAGTGGTCTTAATCCCATCTGCCTTTTCATGACAGCAGTGTCTTCACATTGTCACCTTGCTTGTTAAACTCACCAGCACCAGTCTTTGGACTTAGCCTGCCTTATTCCAGGTGACATGGAACAATTTGCCTTCTGAGCAGAGATTCCTCAGTGAATATTTTATCACACACAGTGACTTAAATGAGATGGATTTGCAGCATGAGGGATTGAAAGGGAAGACAATTATAGCAAACTGTGGGATTCTGGGATTTATCATGAATATAACATCATAATGCTTGTTCTGTGAGCTTTAAATGACAAAAATAAATAAAATTAAATGTCTTTGGTTTGATTTCATCTTGGTGTATGGAAAATTTAAAACCTCAATATTCACCTATGATGTTTATTTCTATACTATCCTTAACTAATACATTTTTCCTGGGAATGCCTTCTAGGAGAACATATAAAACCAATAAAGCATATACAATATAAGGTGGATATATATGCATATATATGTATATGTATATGTATATAGTCTCATAATGCTTTGTATTTATTTATTATGCCCTATGGGTCTTCTTTATATATATATATATAATGGTTCACATAATTGTGTAAGCTCCTGATATGACAACTACAGAGTGTGATCCATGGAAATCAGTGAGATATTTCTAATCCAATTCCACAAGCCTGGAATGAGGGAGACTGGTGGTGCAAATTCTAGTCTAAATATGAAGGATAAAAACCAAGAGAACAGTACCAGTGTCTTAGAACAGAAGGAGATGTGTGCCCCGACTCCTGAAAAATATAGATTCATTATCCCTCCCTCTTCTGCTCAAGCCATCAGTGGATTGGATAACATCCTCTAACTCTGATGATGTACTATTCTACAGCCAATCAAATGAAAATCAGTCTCTGCCCCAACATGTAGAAAACAATTCTTTATCGGCTTTATGTCATATATTCTAGTCAAGTTGGTTCATAAAAATAACCGTCAAAGGTTGATCTCCTGTCAAACCCAGTGCCCATCTGCCTCTTTTTACACTATGATTAAAGCAAAAGCAATGACAATAACCAGGTCATAATTCTGTATAACATGAAACAGTAACCCTTTTAGATTTAATTTTAAGCAGACTATCCCTCATCTTGAGAGGAAATGAAATGCTCTATCCTTAGTAGCTTAAATGCTATGGTATAAAATCAATTGTTCCAAATTCTGACATAAAATCAATACATTATGCTATAAATAGGGAAATATGTAATCAAATATATTTTAATGCATAAATATATACAAACATGTTTATAACAAAAGAAAGTAAAACACTCATGACAGTTATGATCTCATTTCCATAGCTAGCCTATAGCAATAGCAGGCACTTACAACTTTCTACTTCTGTTTATTCTTGACCCTACGCACTATTTTCAGGGTACACTCCTAGTACTCAATGTCCTTTTGTTGGCAGAGTGACCCAAATCTTCAGTCTTGCTTTTATGTGTGTATCTGTGTAGTCACATGTTTGTATGTGTGTGGGTGCACTTGTGCTTGTTCTTACTCATGTCAGAAAGCCCAAAAGACAGCTTCAGTTATTGTTCCTGGGAACCAACCACTCTGCTTTTTGAAATAATTTTTCTGATTGAAACTTAGAACTTCTTGATTAGGTCAAGTGGAATATCCAATCAACTTCAGTATTCTGCCTGTCTTCTTCTCCCCATGCATGCAGGACCACACTAACTGTTCAGTTTTTAACATCAGTTCTAGGGATTGAACCCAGGACCTCATGCTTGTGTGGTGAACTCTTTACTGACTGGGATAACTCTCCAGCTTCCAAAGCTTCATTATTGAATTACAGGGGTGCCAAGGAAAGTAGAGGGCTTGAACATACTCCATGGCAGGTGGAGTATTGCAGCAACATTAAATCAGTAAGGAGGCACAATGTAAAAAGCAAAAGCCTCCCCTTCAGAGGAGGCTTGGAAATGTGAATTTATCATTGTTGGGAAATATTTTGCTAGAATAAATTTTTAATTTGGGTTTTAAAAGAAACACTTTTCAAAAATAAAACAGAAAAAGAAAGTTATTTAGATATCTTATTCTATTTAGATTTAGATATTCTTATTCTATTTAGATATCTTATTCTATTTAGGTGTGTGTGTGTGTGTGTGTGTGTGTGTGTGTGTGTGTGTGTGTGCAAATCCCTGAGTTAAGTACTACGAATATAATGAATAAACTCAAGCTCAAATGAAAAATATATTCAAAGTGTTTAGAGTGGATCCAGAGAAAACTGAAAAGACCACCATTTAAGTTATAACTATAAATAAGCAAGCAGTGCAGCAAGTTATACATAATGTAAATTGAGGACATGTGTAAAATCTGGAAAACCATGGGAGCTGACGCATACTCAGGACAAGAGAAGAAGCAGGACTGGAGTAAAAAATGAAGCAGAGGTTCCAGTGAATAACAGTTTCTACTGAGTGCTGAAAGTTTGGACTTTATCTCCAAGAGAAGGGAATAGGTTTCAATATTGAAGAATATGTGGTTTGGACTCACAAATATTAATATCATCAAAATACTAAATTTTCAAAAGTAATAAGAAAAATATTATTTCTCCCACTAAAGAAACAGTGATATGAAATCCCAGTTACCATATTAGAAAAGGAAGATGCTGAGATAAATAAAATACCATTCCTATTCTTGAAAAAATACTTGTTGATTGAGTGACACAATCTCATAAATAACAGAGTATAACAAAATAATGGAACAGTGAAGATGCTTGTGTTCATTAAAGAGCTCCAGACCACTGGAAAACATCAGTAAAAACAAGAGGATGACTATATATTCTTGCACATGTCCTTAGGAAACTCAAAGAAAGGATGACTTTCAGAACTCAATGATTGACTAAATT
Source organism: Microtus ochrogaster (assembly GCF_000317375.1). Taxonomy (NCBI): domain Eukaryota; kingdom Metazoa; phylum Chordata; class Mammalia; order Rodentia; family Cricetidae; genus Microtus; species Microtus ochrogaster. The sequence goes on along the minus strand of NC_022020.1, from coordinate 13,401,561 downwards.
CTGTAAAAGCAAAAGTACAATAATGTTACACCTGTGCCTCATGAAAACAGAGAATGAGGTGATGAGTTTCCTGACTCCCCTCTGTCTAAAATTGAGACGCTGTCTGTTTTCACAATATCTCATGCATTCTTAGATAAGTATCATCAAGGAATCTCAATATTAGGAAAGATAATCACAAGTTTTAACCTTGACTATGGGTCATGATTAGTTTGTATAAAAGTTTTGACATGCCACAATGATTTCTGTTCCTAAATAGGCTAAGAACTTTATCATCATTTTTTTTTGAACTTGATTCTAGGATTTTTCAGCTTTTTTAAGTGCATAGAATGAGTTGTGTGTAAGTAAAATTGAAAAGAGCTACAGAGTCCAAGTGGCTTAGACTTAAAATACTAAAGGCTTGAATTTTATCATATCCAATAGCATAAAACAAAAAACGATGTCAAAATATAAAATTCTAGCTCTCCAGTAACTTCTTCAAAAGTTGACTCAATTCAGTTTGCTTCCTTTGTAAATGCCTTCTCCAAATTGTCTGCAAGATCTTGAATCTCCACTCCTGCTGCCCTGTCCTCCCTCCCTCCTCCATCTTTCTTCCTCTGCCTCTGGAGCAGCATTTGGTGCTTTGCCACCCACAGATTGTGTGGACAGAGCCTCAGTAGGTTTCCTGTTGGAGCCAGATTGTCGCTGCTGACCATGCTTCAGAGACTGGGAAGCATGTGTGTCAGATGCCTGGCTTCAGCACAAACTCCTTGGTGAAGGTGTTCAATGCCAGAGTCTACTGGACTTCAGGGCTGTTAGAGCAGACCCCTGGTCTTTGGTTTGTACATGTGCTCTCTTCTCCAATACTAGGGATAGTGTTTTTCCTGGCTTCTTTAAAGAGGACCAAAGCTCTCCATCATCCTCTGTGTACTATGAACTGCATTCTCTCCAATTACTTTCCCACAACACTCATCTGTGCCATTTGGCTCACCTTTCCTTGTTCACAATACTTTCATTTATCTTGTCAGAGGAAAAATAGGACTGCATGAAGGACTAGGGTTAATGCTGATGGAGATCTCAGAATAGCAGCTGAGATTAGTTTTTACAATGGTCTCATCATGTCCTTCATTTCTGAATTGACAGTAGAGACATATGTTTTAGGAATATTATAAACTCTGATTTAGTATTTACATAGAAACTTTTCATTAAATAATAAATATATTTTTGTGTTTTTTATATTTTATTCATGTTGACAGATATTATTGAGTCTCAACGCCTAGGAATACCAAAAGAATATGATAGTGAAAAAAAATTAGCCATCCTTGTTTCTTGGAGGTACCCCAAGTCTGTTTGGGTTGGGCTATTACTGACAGAGAATTTAGAGGTGGGATGAGAAGAGAGCTTGGGATAGAAGCACAATGGCAATGGTTTGGATTTGGAGAGTCAAGACCACCTTGGTGTAATAAACACTATCTCAGCAGGGAACCGGAGAATGAGCAGGAGCTGGACGATGAGCCTGCATCTAATGATGAATGACTAACTCTAGGCATAATCACCATTAGGAGACAGGAAGAAAAGAAATCATGGCAGAATTAAAATGTGAGGAGATGATAGCAGTGTTGAGTCTCGAAAGAATGCAGAGACTGTTTCCGTACAGGCTTTTTTTGTGAACTTGGTCGTCATCTCTATTAGAGGGTGTGATGAGATTTTCTTTTTGTGATTGTTGAGTTGAGAACTGGATGAGACAAATGGATAAGATGTCATCTCAACTCTTTGAAGTAGTCTCACCAAGATGGTCATTGGTTTAGTTTCCAGCATTGGCAACTGAATGGATGGTAGCAGAAAGCACTAGAGTAAGTGTCTGGATCAATATCCCTCCCTTCAGTCCTTTCTGATTCCTAAATCTGCCTCTCACTGCTTCTCATAGTCC
>NC_022020.1:13394463-13399555 GCF_000317375.1 Microtus ochrogaster | reverse complement strand
TGTAGTAATAGGTGCGGCGGGGTCGCACCCCGGCCGCCTCCGGCTAGCTTTACCCGAAATAATTACACAGACACTATATTTATTTAATCACTGCTTGGCCATTTTTATCTAGCCTCTTTTAGGCTAACTCTCACACCTGGACTAGCCCATTTTTAATCATCTGTGTGTAGCACCGCAAGGTGCGCTTACCGAGAAGATTTTAGCCTACGTCCATCCTGGGTCGGAGCTTCATCACGTGTGTCTCAGAGAGCAGAGCTCTCGCCTCTGCCCACAGGAGTGGAGCATCTCGTGTCTCTCTCTGGGGCATCTGCCCCCGAGAGGAGAGCTGTCGAGTCTGACCTCACTTCCTCTTCCTTTCAGCATTTTGCTCTGTTTACTCCTCCCTCCTGTTTTAACCTATCAGGGCAAGCAGCTTCTTTATTTAATTAACCAATGACCTTTCTCCAGTAGCAGAAAGCACTAGAGTAAGTGTCTGGATCAATATCCCTCCCTTCAGTCCTTTCTGATTCCTAAATCTGCCTCTCACTGCTTCTCATAGTCCTTGTTTCTGCAATACTCTTAATTCCCTCTCAAGTGCACAACTGTCAAATTAATTCCAGTCTCAGAAACATTCTCCATGAACAAATATGGGTCTTAAAGAAATACTTTGAATCTCCTTTTATACTTTCATCAAGATTGTTGCTTTCTTCATCCCGGTATTTATCAAAGTGACATATAAACACTATTTATGTTGTATATACACTTTAACTTTTGCTTCAGTGGCATCCACTTAGTGTTGGCTTCCTGTGATGTTTCATTCTGTATACTACAAACTTTGAAAATTAAGTGTTAAAAATTGCATCATGAGGATAAGGCAAGGGAACTGAAGCACTCACATACTTCCTTCGTTAACCTTGTCATGACCACAATCATTATCATGAGTTTTCCCTCCCATTTTTAAGTCCAATTTGCACAGATTAAAAAACTCTCATATCCCCAACAAAAATTCAGACATGTTTGTCTATTTGTCCACACACATGTCTATATGTATATTATACCCACATTCAAAACTGCCTTGATGAAACACATTTCTCAGTGTGTTATATTCAAGATATAGTTGTAAGTACTATTCCTGACATATGAGCATAATGGAGAATGAGTTGGCATTAAATTTCACAAGACAATGAGAGAAAGAACATTTAGTTATATTATTCCTATCAACTTGTGATGAAAAATTATGCCAGTTAGCAAAACAGAAACCCATAGTATAAAATTCGTGTCAGAGTTTCTGAAACCATGTTAGCAAGACTTCTGTACCTTCTCTGCACAAATGTCTTTTACTTAACACTCAGATGAGAAATGCAGACGGAAGGCTGAGGAGGAAAATAAGTATGTGTCATGAGCAAGACTCGGTCCTATCTGCAGCCCAGGAAATTTGCAGAAATGTCCTGTCCATGCAGCCTCTGCCATCATTGTTCATTCATGCATTCAGCACATTGACTAAACAACTCGACGTGTAGAGACAACAAACCCAAATGCATTTTCATTTGTGCACATGAATAAAACATTATTTTTTAAATTTAATGTTTGGGAGTAATGTGTAAAATTGCCAGCCATGTTCTTGTCTCTGCTCCTGACATAATGTTCTCTTTCAAATCAATTCAAGATTTTTTTTTTAAATTCAAGGCAAGCACGTCCTCTGTGCATTGTAGTAGATGACATTCACACAAGAAAACCTGCGGCCTTGCCTTTGCTTGCAGCCTCTGTCATTTCTTCATTATAAAAAAAAAACCTATCTTTTTCATTTTACATACCAATCCCAGTTTCCACTCCTCCTCTCCTCCCATTCCCTCTACCTTCATCCCCACCACACCCCTATCTATTCCTCGGAGAGGGTGAGGCACATTGCTTTCAGGAAGGACCAAGAAACCCCCCCCCACACACACATACACACACTATATTTAGACTCAGCAAGGTATCCCGCCAAAGAGAATGGGTTCCAAAAAGCCAGTACAATCACTAGGGATAAATTCTGGTCCCACTGCCAGTGACCCCCACAGTCTCCCTCAACCATGCAATTGTCACCCACAATCTGAGAGACTAGTTTGGTCCTATGTTGGTTCCTTCCCTTTCTGGCAAGAGTTGGTGAGCTCCCACTCGCTCAAGTAAGCTGTTGCAGTGGGTTTCCCCATCATGGTCTTGACCTCTTTGTTCATATTCTCATTCTTCCCACTCTTCGATTGGACTATGGGAGCTCAGGCCAGCGCTCTGTTGTGGCTCTCTGCCTGCCCTCTGTTGTGGCTCTCTGCCTTCATCAGTTGCTGGATGAAGGTTCTATGGTGAAGTTTAAGATAGTCATTAATCTGACTACAGGGCAAGACAAATTCGGGCACCCTCTCTATTATTGCTTAGGGTCTTAACTGCGGTCATCTTTGTGGATTCCTGGGAATTTCCCTAGTTTAAGTTTCTTGATAGCCCCATAATGGCTCCCTCAATCAAGAAATCTCTTTTCTTGTTTTCTGTGTCTGTCCTTCTCCTTTCTAAACTACCCCATTCCCTCAAGTTCTCTCAAGAAGAAGGTAACTTCTCCTACCCCCATGCTCCCAATTTTCTAAGAAGATCTTGTCTATTTCCCCCGTCCAAGGGTTCTCCTTGATACTTAGCTTCTCTGGGGTTGTGGACTCTGGGGTCATGGACTATAGGCTCGGGATCATTTGCTTTCCAGCTAATTTTCATTTATGAGAACATAGCATGCTCATCTTTCTGGGTCTGGGTAAACTCTGGATGTTTTTTCTAGTTCCACTTCTTTTCATGCAAATTTTAAGATGTCATTCTTTTATACCAGTGAGTAGGTACTCTATTGTGTAAATGTATCACATTTTCTTTTTCCATTCTTCAGTTAAGATTATTTGTAGGTTCTGGCTATTACAAATAATTCTGCTATGAACATAGTTGAACAAATATCCTTGTAGTATGATTGAGCATCCTTTGGGTATATGCTCAAAAGTGGTATTGCTGGGTCTTGAGGTAGGTTGACTCCTAATTTTCTCAGAAACTTCCATACTGATTTACAAAGTGGTTGTACAAATTTGCATTCCCACCAGCAATGGAGAAGTGTTTTCCTTATTCCACATCTTCTCCAGCATGAGGTATCTTTGGTGTTTTTGACCTTAGCCATTCTGACTGGTGTCGTTTTGATTTATATCTCCCTGAATATTTCCTTAAGTGTCTTTCAGTCATTTTAGATTCTTCATTTTCTGTTGAGAATTCTGTTTAGATTTGTACCTATTTTTAATTGGATTAGTTGATATTTTGTTGTCTAATTTTTGAATTCTTTATATACTTTTGGAGATCAGTCCTCTGATGGGTGGTTGGTAAAGATTTTTTCCCATTTAGTTGGCTGGCTTTTGGTTTTATTGACTGTGTCCTTTGCTTTACAGAACCTTCTCAGTTTCAGAAGGTCCCCATTTACTTATTGTTGCTCTCAGTATCTGCACTACTGGTGTTGAATTTAGGAAGTGGTCTCCTGTGCCCATGCATTAAAGGCTACTTCCCACTTTCTCTTCTATCAGATGTATATTGAGGTCTTTAATCCATTTGGACTTGAGTTTTGTGCATGGGAAAGGTGTGGACCTATTTGCATTCTTCTACATATTGACATCCAGTTATGCCAGCATCATTTGTTGAAGGTGCTTTTTCCCCATTGTATAATTGTAGCTTCTTTATCAAAAATCAGATGCTCATGGATGTGTGGATTAATATCTGTGTCTTTGATTTGATTCCATTGGTCAACCTGTCTATTTTTATGCTAATGCCAGGTCTTTTCATTACTATATCTCTACCAGAAAGTTTTCTAAAGTGTTGGTGACATTCTGCATTTTAACATGCACTGAAAGTTCTGGGTTAGCTATATTTTCAGAAATAGTTGTCACTACTTTCTTATTTTAGCCATCGTACTGAGCATACAGTAGAGTTATCCTATGGCTTTTAAAACATTGCCTGGTGACGTCTGCTGCCAGGTGTCTTCCCCTTTATGTATGTATGTTTCTGGGAGTTTTCTACCAATTTTTTTGCTATCTTTCTCACTGGATTGTTTCTTATTCTAGTATTAAGTTCTGTGATTCATTTTTCTATTTTACGTAACCCATCATGGGATACACAATGGTCCAATATATTCTTTCATTCTGTGTCTGGCCCTTTTCCTATTTTGATAATCTCTCTTGAGTCACAGATGGTTTCAATTTTGGTGAAATAGAAACTACATAGCTCTTAATTCCCTGTGCCACAACTGGGTGACACAGTAGAGCTGGTCTTAAAGTTGTAGGTGTGAGATCTGACCCCAAGAACATGAAAAGCAGAAATAGCCCATTCCTCCCCTTGCTCGTCACTATAAGGGGTGAACTCACCAGGCCTATGTAACAGAGCTACCCCGGTGGTGAGGACAAGGGAGAGCTGGTGGACTGACCAACTAAGCAAATACCCAGGCCCAGAATCATGGTTATGAGTTGACCCACCCAAACATCCAGCCATCTGTGACCTGTTGGAGAATGTGAAGGGACTGGTCCTATAGACCCAAAGCTGCAGGATCTCCACAACACATGGCAACAGCAGCATAACCAGGAGAATTTCAGTGAGGGCCCAGCAACAAAAGTGCTACAGAAACCAGAGGCCTTGAATCAGACCAATGATTCTTTGAAATGAACACTCACCAGTAAAGGTACATGCATAAAAGGGTTTACTGTGTGACTTACTGTGTCGCTACAGCTTCCATGACAAGACTGAGTTTTTCTTCTTCTTTTTCTTAAATTTTATTTTATTCTATTTTATTTTGGGGAGGGTTGCAAGGAAAGAGGGTAGATACAACGGGACAGGGAAATGAATGGGATGGAGACACATGATGTGAAGGACACAAAGAATTAATAAAAACAGAGAAACAAAGAATAGCTATATCCACAGCCTTAGTATTCATCACGAACCCTCTTTTGTTTACAGTATAAGATGATACTGTTCATTGTCAGTATCCCTTGATGAAGAGCTTTGCTTGCTGATGAACGGACTTTCTTCCTTTGCTGATCAGTAGATGAGACATTTGGACTTATTTCTCCACTCTTGT
>NC_022020.1:13384292-13391882 GCF_000317375.1 Microtus ochrogaster | reverse complement strand
TTAGCTGTCGGCTTGCTGTATATAGCTTTTAATATATTTAGGTATGACCCTTGTATCCCTAATCTCTCCAATACTTTTATCATAGTCAGTTTTGAAACTGAGAAGGAAGAATCCTCCTATTTTGTTCTCTAAAATTAAGTTTAGGCTGTTCTGAGTTGTAATTTTACATCAATTTTGATATCATCCTGTTGATTTTCATAAAGTCCAGCTGAGATTTTTTACAATAATTTGAGTCTATAAACCACTGTCATCTTACAAATATTAAATTCTACAATCTATTCTATTCTATTTTCTGATATATGTTAAAATCACCTTTGCAGGTTTTATGATTTAAATTTTGTTCTCTTTGTTGAATATACTATCAAGCTGATTGTTTCATTTTGGACATTAATATGTCCTAGGATTTTATCCTTCTTATTCTTCCCTTCTTTTTTCCACTGAGTGAATATTTTAATCATCATTTTGACTTACTAAGTATTCTGTTCATTTTTAGGGCATTTCATCTTTGATTTTATTATTTATTACTAAGTATACTATATTAGAATAAGCTTTAGATTTACAATGTCTCAGCTTCAATATGACAAAGTGACACTATGTCTCCCTCTTCCTGTTTCCCCAAACAGAGATGCTATTCTTTTATATTTACAATATACGTGTGTGTGTGTGTGTGTGTGTGTACTATACACTCTTCTATTATGTCATGTCACAACTTTATTCACTTTGCTGAATATTAAGGAAGGAAGCAGGAGCCATTATGTATGTGTTATATTTCTTATTTAATTATTTCTGATTTTTTTCATTCCCCGAAATGCACTTTACTCTCTTATTTCTCACAAAGTTTGGTTCTCATCAACCTCCTTCTTACTCTTGTTACAGTATATAGCTTTTCTATATGCTATAGACTCATGACACATTTTATGCAATTATATTTTTCCCTTAACATAAGACTGAAAATAAATTTTCATGTACACTTTCATTTGGAATAATGTAATCAGTAGTAATTTATTTTCTCTGTGCCTGTAAGGATATGATTTAATTCCTGAAACTGTTTACAACATAAAAATTTTCCTTTTGGAATTTTATAGAAGTGGTTCTGTAGGTAAAATATTATAATCTGTTTCTGTGTTTCTGGACATCTTTATTTTCCTCACTTTACTGCATTATTTATTTTCAATATCTATTAATCTTACATTTCTTTTAGTTGAGAACTTCAGACAAGCACTGCTTCTACATTACTCCTACCTCCACCCTGAGAGTTTTATGTTATGGTCTTTAATTATTATTGCTACAAGCCTTTTTAACATACATATATAAATATATACATCACAGACAGACACACCATATATATGTATATATATATAGTATATTCACATGTGTATATGTTTTCCTCTGAGTTTGTTTTATTCTATATATGTACATGTATCTAGGACTGGCTACTAGGACTAACAGCATTTATGACATCTCATCTCTGGAGAAGACTGCATCTTATCTCAGCAGCCATTGACCACCAGTGGCTCTTTATCTATAGGAGGAGTCAGGTTGAATTTCCCCCATCTGCATTGCTATGTCAGCTGGTATTGTCGTTATGCAATTCTTGTCTAGGCAACCATACTGGTAAGAGAATTCTCAACATGCATGCATTTCCCACGTAATAATGTCTGTGGGACACCAACAGGTAATTAGGCCTCTTGTTCCTGCAATTTTTCTGCCACCTTTTCCACATTGTTCCCTAAGTGTTAGGCATACGATTCACCTTTCAGATGTATCAGTTGGGCTTAAAAACTCCACAGACACTTATTCTCTGCATTTGCAACCAGATATAAATCTGTGTAAAAGTCTCTCTATGATGAGGTGTGAGAGTTACAGCTCTCTGTGGACATGAAGATGAGTATTTAGAATATAGTTAGAAGTTGCATTAGTTTAAGAAAATTGCAGTGGTGGACTCTCCTTGAGATCAGTGTCCTCATTATCCCCATGTGGTAGCTGGCTACTTTTTTTAGCTAGCTTTGCAGTGCCATGCAAGAATTTCCTCTTCGTGAATGAGCCTTAAGTCCAATTATATAGCTGCTGGTTTCTCTCAAGATTAAGGTGAGATTATTGCAGCCCTGTGAATATTTTTGAGTCCCTGTGAATATTTTTGAGTCTTGTTTCTGTTTCGGTTCAGTTTTTACAACTCGGTGGAGCTATGGATTACACAGCTCCTTAGAAGACTATGAAAAGCTAACCCTCAGGTCTCTCAGATCCGTCCAGCTCAGTTCCACTAAGTCCTGTGTCTAAAGTGGATCTGTCTTCAACATTGAGGTTTTACCTTCAATTCTGGAGTATTATATTTTAAACAGCTGTTGCATATAGGTTTATTAGTGACCAGTTCTCTTTGTCAAACCTTGAAGTACAATGCATCATTACCAGGACCTTCTGTTGTTTCTGAGCCAAAAAACTCATTGGGGAGTTGTGAATGATGAATTACTTTTCTGATGTTTTTTTTCTGTATTTTCTTTGCTTGTTTTTCTTCAGCACTGTTATGCTGTTGATGCTTTTTAGTTTCCCAAATACTAAGGCAATGCTTTCTTAAAATGAAATATTCTAGCCTTATTATTTGAAGGTGTTTTGCTTCTTTCTCAGCTTTCTCTCCTGTTTTCATACTTCCCCTTCATCAGTGTATTTACAGCCCTCATCTTTCTGAGATATTGTCCATTTCTCTGTGTTCAAATACCTCTGTATTCAATTAATACATTTGTCAATCGATCTTCACATTTGAAAATCTCATGCCCCCTTTTGCAAGATGACATTAAATGTGGAGCTTCTCTGGCAATATTTCCTTTCAGCTGTTGTATTTGGTACTCCAGAGTGTCCACAGTTTACAGTTTGGGCTTATCTGGAGTCTTTGTTTCATATGAATACTCACCACACATTCTTTGCCTCTTTACTGCAATTCTTCATTCTCCAAAGTAATTTATTTATGTGTATACATAATATATATGTGTGCATGCATGTGTGTGTGTGCTTGTGTGTGTGTGTCTGTGTGTGTGTGTGTGTGTGTGTGTAACATCAGCTGTCTTCCTCAGTCACTCTTTACCTTATTTTTTGAGACATGGTTTCTCATTATATTTTAAAAGAGTAGTTTTAAATTTTGTAGATTTCTACTTAAACTATACAAACTTAAGCATGGATTCAAGGTTGGTAACTAGAAATGTAATGAAAATAGATTTTATAGTACAGAAACTGCTCTCTCAGGTTGATCTTAGTGTCTGTCATTAACAGTCTCCCATTAATATTTAAAGAAGATTTATGCATATGCTGATGAGGAATTAACCTTTGAATCTGTAATAACAAATATTTTCCATAAAAAGCTTACAGATACATGCCTGAAGAATTTGGTTGTTTGCAATTCAATGTGGCATTACTAATTTTACAAAAATATGATTTTATTAATTTTACTTGCAGATGTATCAAAAATGCAAAAGTAAGACTTTATCTCATGCAATGTCTCCACAGAAACCTGTGTGTGCATATATAGAAATCTGTTGAATAAGAGCAGAATCACTTGTATTATGTATTTATTCATGCATATGACCATAATAATTAAAGAAACTTTGAGAGGGATCAGGGCATGGGAGTGTCAAGGTAGGGATAGGAGGGAGGAGAAAGAGGGCCAAATGTTGTAAATTCTATAGAAATATATGAAAGCTAAATAACAAATTAAAATAAGTAAGTTTAAAAAAGAATGACTACAAGTGAATGAAGTGTTCTACATTGTGCAATGCAACAACCCTTTTCATATGAAGCTATGGTATTACACTGAGTATGATTGGCAAATGTAATGACATGTCTCAGCTCTGAGAAAGTAGATATAAGAGGATAAGAAATTGATTTTCTGGTACATAGAGATTTTGAGGGCAGTCTGCACTACATAAGTGCTAGTCCATAAATTTTCCCCTTAGTTATTCTAAAACAGTACACTTGACGGCCATTCACCAACACCTACCTATGTATTTTGAAATATTCTGTTATGGAATCTTTCTTAACAATAGAAGAGTGAATCAGTCAATATCTTCAAAAAATTAAGTGCATAAGGATAATTTAATGTCTATCCCAAACTGGTTAAAAGGGTTAATGAATATTTGTTATTTCCTACCATCGTCTTTTAGAGCTAAGCACTACCTTTGAGGCAAATATGTGCCTACTTATAGGTCAAGCTTTACCTTGTGCAGTTTGCTGAATTCATCAGGCTGTGTGTCAGGCTCAGTGTGGTGGCATTAGACTGAGGAAGGGAATGTGACTGGAGATGATGCTGGAGGATAATAAACAAGCTGTGGAAACTGATGGGGGAAAGACAAGGTTGTGTTTCATTTTTTTTTTTTGCTTTAATATGGGGGGGAAGCTAGAGATATGTGTCAGATACTGGGAGAAACTTGTGTCAAAACACTGGCCTTCATGAAGACAATAGCAGGTACAAAATGTGGAAGAAAATTTGTAAAAGCAATTAAGTTAGAGTCAGGCAACAGAAAAATGGTGTATTAAGCTATGTAAGGAGGTGCACACAAGATCCCAGCACCAAGGAGGTGGAGGAAGATCAAGTGTAAGAAGAGGAGCTTAATCTAAAGAATTATTAGTAATATTAGCAAGTGTAAGTGGCTGAAATTATGTGAAACAAACATCATTTGGATTAAACAATGCAGGATCAGATAGATATTGGGTGTATCATCTTGAAACATGTTGAAGTCACTCAGGAGCTGGCATCATTTCTAGTGGGAAGGAAAACTGTTGGTCAGATGATGAATATTCCCTATATACTGGGATGTGAGGAAAGGTAAAATATTAGCTGAAAGTGTTTATGGGGTTTTTATCAGTAGATAACCCAGGCTTCAAAGTAAGGGTTGTGCTCATACAACAGTGAAGAAGGCAATGCTGGATTGGACAGAGCAGACCTAGGAGTGTTGGCTTCAACCAAGTGTCTCAGTTATGATGACAAAGAGATCCTGAGAAAATGTGTGTAAGTGGAAAACTCCACCAATCTGGTAGATTCTCAAGGCTAAGCTATGTAGGGCCAGGTTTCAGAAGGCACCCAGAAGGATTTTGGAAAGAGACACAGTTGATAGGATGTGGATGTCTACAGCTTGGGTAGTAACTACATTCAGTCAGAAGTGAGGTATCAAAACAAACCAACTTCATTCTCCAAAAGGAATTTATTGTTATGTAGTTTTGATCTTAATAAATCTATGGCATCTTTCAGATTCCTATCTTTTTCTTGATATTCTTGATTTCTTTCATGATGCCTATGAAAATTTAGCTAATCATTTGTCTTCTTTCCCTAGTGAAGACATTCTTTCACAGAACTGTATTCTCCCCATTTTAGTTTACAAATTTGTCCCCAGTCCCTACATAGTGACTAGTATATCTTAACAGATATATCTTAAGTCCTGAATAAGCATTTTGTTACCATACTAAATGCAAATATTCTTTTAAATTCTCTTTTATTATCCTAAGTGGCAATCAAGGGCACTAAGATGTTGACCCAGCTTGTTTGACATTCTGCATGATGCTTCATATACCTTAACTGTGCCTGTTTGATAGCATACCAATTAAAATAACAACAGTAATTATTTCTACTTTATTTATTAAGCACAGATAGTACTTATGTGTAGTATGAACTATTCTAATGGCCTTTATTAATTATTAATGTTGAATTATTGTACTGTCTCTTAAAAATTCCCCAAGAAATTTGCCTTGAGTTTCATAATTATCTTGCTTCAACTTTTAAAATATGCTGGAAAAGGACACCACAAGCCATCTGCATTCCACAGAGAGTAAATACAATAATGAGCATAAGTGATTATCCTGGCAGCTTTTGTTGTATTTCACCCAGTAACAAAACCCACCCTTTCTTTCTGATATGAGAGTGCCATTACATAAGGTCCCATTGCTATAAGCTGGACTTACATTGCCTACTGGCTGGGACTGACTACAAAATATCTTCATTTTCCCGTCTGAAGAAATTGGATGTGGAGACTGGATAGATCAGTTCATTGTTAAGAGAACTTGCTTCTCTTCCAGTGAACCTGAGTTTGGTTTCTGGCATCCATTCCTGGTGGATCAAAACTACCTATGACTTCAGCTCCAGTGTTGCTGATGCTCTCTTTGGTGTCTGCAAATACATGGCATTGTGGCATGCAAGCACATTTACACATAGACACACACACACACACATACACACACACACCCACACACACACACACACACACATTTACACATAGACACACACACACACACATACACATACATACACAGACACACAAACATACACACAGACACACATATACACACACAGACACACACACATATACACACACACACAAATTTTTAAACTTTGAAAATAAAGACATCACAAGCTATAAATTACTTTTTTCCTTCCCAATTAACTAATGGCATCTTTCATCTCACTAAGATACGATGAGATATTGCAACACATTCATCAGTGTTACCAATTAGTGTTTATTCTTAATTTTAGAAAATTTACTATTGATTTCAAACATTTGTTTCAAAGAGTTATTGTAATATTTTCAAAATTAGGTTTGGAGTTATGAGCTGTATAGGAGTTTTCAAACTTTCTGTTTGGTTGTTTGGGCTTTTTGTTTGTTATTTTGTGTAATAGGATATTGCTATGTAGTGTGCACTTGCTGTGCAACACAGGCTGGTCTTGAATTTATATTAATTGCCCAGATTTACCATCCTAAGTACTGTGGTTACAGATTTTCCCCACTGCAGACAACTTTGCTCTTTATCCTTTGGTAGAATTGCATTAAATAAAATACAGGTACCATGTGCCATGATTATCTTCTTTTCGTTCCTCATGTCATGTATAGTTATGTGGTTGAGAGTGGTTTATTAACTTGGACTGGAATATACTCTAGATCATTGTATTTCTTCATTAGCTTCCAATTCTGTACACTGCTTACAGTGAATCTGATGTCTGTGATCACAGTTGCTATGAAAGAGGATCTGCTCCACACTAACCAGCTTTTGGGAAGTTATCAGGGCAATGCATATATATGTGTGTGTGTGTGTGTGTGTGTATAGGTTTGTGCATATATATACATATATATATATGCATGTATAATATTTGTTTGTGTATATTATGTGTGTTTGGACCTTTCTTCGGGTGCTTGGGCATCTTCTTTAACTTGAATGTTTCAGGCCTCAGGCACCCTCTAAAACTCTGGTGCTCTCAACCACCCTGTGGTTTCTTTGGACTTCAGTGGAGATGACAGGAAAGGTCTAGTGGTATCTGTGTACGTCAAGCAGGAGGTGTCATATTATTTTAAATGTTAATTTTACTATGCTAGCAAATAGGATTATTTTCTTTAAAGATAATCAATTACATTTTTATAACAATATTTTTAGCCAGAAACCACAATGAGGTCTACTTAATATTTTTGTTATTACTCATTTTTATTCTATTGCATTCATATTCAATATTTTGAGAATTTTATACCCAAATAGTACTGTATTTATATCATTTCTACTCTTCCACCTTTCCCATCTCTCCCAACTTCCTCTCAAATTATTGACCTCTTCTTATTTATGCTGTTA
>NC_022020.1:13334918-13384192 GCF_000317375.1 Microtus ochrogaster | reverse complement strand
TATTTTACTGAATTCATTTAGCCCTGCTTATATTTAGGGTTGACCACCTGGAACTGGATAGCCTATGGGAGACTTTCCCTGCCCCAAAGAAAAGGCTGATTCTCAGCATTTTATCTATGACAGTAGCCTTGTGAGATTTCCTATCTGCATTGCCACGTCAACGGGTGTTAATAGGCAAGTCTTGTTTAGGTCACCACATGATTGAGATTTCATGCTTACAGCTTTCCTGACATGAATAGTGGACACTATCTCAAAATAGATGTCCTGATCCTCTGGCATTTGCAATGTTTCCTCCCCATCTTCCTCAAAGACCCCAGAGCCTTAGGAATAAGTGCTAAGTTATAAATGTATTGATTTGTCCTGGGATCTAGGACTCTAGGATCTGTCATTCTCTGCACTTTGACCTATTGTGGCTTTCTTTAGTATTCTCTCTTTGTAGCAAATACAAGCTTCTTTGATGAGGGGTGAGAACTACACTTATCTGTGGGGATTTAGGATGCAGTTTGAAATTATACTGGTTTCAGAAAGTGGCAGCAGTAGGTTCTCATGTAGGGCTCCTGGCCTCTCCTGCCATGTGTAACTGGCTAGGTTCATAGCAGCCGGCACTTAGGTCTTGGGAGTAACTAACTCTATCTAATTGAATTTAAGACACACAAATGAGACACTTTATATGACCTAATCAATATTTACATTTTATGTTTGGATTTGAAAACCCAAATCTCTGTATGCTAAGGGAATACTCCATCCCTCCTGTGTACTTCACCTCCTCAAAAAACCGTGAGAAATGTGAAGAGTTTTCCTGGATTTCAGTGGGAAAACATGTAACTAATGTGGGTAGCTTGGGTCAGGCATGTCTGCTTTTTCAACCTTCATGAATAAAACCAGAATTCTGGTTTTAATATTTTAGGTACCAGACTGTCTTGAATTCTCCACACCTCAGCTGTTCTTTGGTGCCAACCCATTAAAAACCCTTGCTCCACTTGTGGTCTGTGGTCCACAGACAACCTTTGAAGATTTCTTTTCAATACCACTGGTCACAGATCTTTTGTGTCTATTATGTTCTCTAAGGTTTTCATGACCACCACCCAGCTGTCTTTATAATGATCGTCATTTCACTTTTACAGAAGCCAAAGCATTCATTTTCATCTGTTTGTATAATGTACTATAGTTAGAGTAAAACATGCCCTTGTGCCATGCCAAATAGTTCAATATGCTTGAGATATATATATATATATATATATATATATATATATTCACCAAGAACAACGTGGAGAAAGCACCCATGTGGCCAAATCCCCACCCCCACATGCCCCTTTGTAACACATGCCATCTCCAACTCCAACTCCAAACAGCTAACCTCTCAGTTTGGCTCCATAATTCTGCTTTATCACAAGTCTCTACTCAACTGAGCTACAGAGTAAGCGGCTGTGTTAGGCTACTCTCTTGTTATTATGATCCTGAGAATTTTGTATGACTTAATGGAGAGATAGAAACAAATGTCTGTTCATCCCAGAGAGAGCACTAATGACACACTAAATAAACAATTGCATTGTAGTCTGAATTAGTGAATCAAGTAGTTTAATTGACTTTACTTACAGGAGCATAAGCAAGGAATAATTTATAAGAGCCTAGGAGACTCAAAAATCCCACACCAGCACACTTGATGGCTCACAAAAGCTGCATCTCTTAAGCTCCCACACTGCACAACTTGCACACATCCCCATGATTACTTAGTTCCCTCTACAGATCAATTATCATGGTATATTATTTGCATTTTAATAAATAAATCTTGCCTGAAGACCAGAGGCAAAGATAAAGCCACTAGAGGTCAGATAATGGTGACACACACCTTTAATTCCAGAATTTGGGAGACGGAGCCAGGTGGATCTCTATGAGTTCAAGGTCACCCTGGGCTACACAAGATCAGTGCAGAAATAAATCCAGGTGGTGGTGGCTCACACCTTTAATTCCAGTCTTAGGGAGTCACACACTTTTAATCTCAGCACTAGATAGGATATAAAATGGGAGGAGAGAAAGGTTTAAGATGGGTAAATTGTGATCGTTCCCTCAGCCTTGGTAGAGGTAAGACTTCTCTAGTGGCTTGACTACTTTGCTTTTCTGGTTTTAGGGTTGAACCCCAGTTTCTGTCTCTTGGTTTTTATTGTTCATGCTACAATCAATTTTTAATTCTTATATAACCTTGGGAAGGAGTCCTAAACCTCCCAAGTTTCAGAGCTTCCTGAGCTGTCTGAATTTACTTCTTAACCTCATCTCGGAGTCTTGCAGGCATCCTTTCTCCCAGTAGGAGAATAGGTCTCAATTTGGAGAAAACAGCTGGGCACAGAGATGCTTTTACATATTCTTATGTATGTATAGTTTGTTCTTTTGTGTTGATTAGCATTCCACATAGGGTTATAGTGACACTGAACTCTTGTAGGGCATTTATGTTTCCTACAGTTTTGAGCATTTATAAATAAATCACTGTAAATATTAAGAGTTTCTTTGCAGACCTCAGTTTCATTTCCTTTTCAATGGGGAGATTCCTTTTATTTCTATAAGCATACATTGCATTCTGTAAGCATACAAGCTGCCACGCTGAATGTGAACGAATCTGTATGAGTTTGTAATCTGATTAGAAATGTGAACTAGTTCCAGTGGCTCTCTGTATTCTCATTAGCTCCAGGTGATGCCAGTTTTGTCAGTTTTGGCCCAAATATGTGATAGTATATTTGAGTTTAATATGATACTATTAATTACTAAGGATGGTTTTGATATCACCGTAGCTTTTTCTGCCAATAAAACTTAAAATACTTGTTGGCAACTAATTTTTAGTTCACATTCTCTGTCTCACAAAAAAAAATAAATAAAAATTTTAACAAGCAAAAAACTGGTAAGACAAGAAAAATCATAACAAAACAAAACAACAATAAAAAACATAACTAAAAGTCCACAAAAATTGGAGTCTATTTTATGTTATTCAGCTTCCTGGACACTGGAGCTGCCTTGACGTGTGGTTGATATACCCATTAACAATCCATTAGAGAAAATTGTCTATCCCAGAATCATCTTTAATAATGCCTTTTGTTCCATGGCTTCTCTTTAAATTTTATTATGAACATCTTTTAGAATACACAGTTTAAACATATTAGAGAAAACTAATATAGCGATATTTTGTTTATGATCTAACAAATAAAGCTTGCCCAAAGATCAGAGTGCAATGCTAGCCACACTAGTCAGCCACACAGACTAGCACGCACCCTTAATCCCAGCACTAGAGAGGAATATAAGGCAGGAGGAGACAGGAATTGGCTCTCTTTCAGTCTGAAGATTGAGTAGAGGTAAGAGCTCTCTAGTGGCTTGGCTGCTTTGCTTTTCTGAACTTCAGCTTGAGCCCCGATATCTGTCTCTGGGTTTTATTATTTGTGCTACAGTATATCACTATTTTTTCTTGTAAGCTATAGAACAAAGTATTTTAGCTAAGAAGATTTTACCTAACCTAAATCCTAAACGATTTTAAAATGTTTTATCCATATGGTTTGTTATTGTATAATCTTATATATTTCAAGATAATTTTGTCCATTCTTTGAACATAGTCGTTTGTCAGATTGTCTTACTGAACATTTTATTATATATTATCTAAATTTATAGTAACTTTGGGTTTTCACTCCCTCAAGAATGAATATATACTTATATCTATTGAAAATATATTCACATTTAAGTATATATTCTTAAAGTCAAATATCCATCATACTTTTCCAACATATATTTTCCGCAAATGCAAATGTCATATCTCTCAATATTTTTATTTGCTTCAATAAAAATAAAAAATGATAAAATAAATATGTTAGATTAGCTCTACATTCTTTGAGATATTTAAGTAATTAGGTTTTAATAATATGTTAAAATATCTCAAATGGATCAGAATACCAGTATGAAGTCAAAATATAAACTAAAGCCATGTGATAATATGGAGAGCTGTATATATTTTATAAGAAGCAGGGATATCATGATCTGTAGACAGTCACAATCAACAATTTTCATATGTTTTAATCTTTGTTAAACAAGTTGTGGAGATCAATGCCCTTTAGTTGAACAAAAACTGAAAACAATTTTGTCTTTAGTTCTTTAACCGCAGTGGTCGGTGACTGTTTCTGTTCTTTTCAGCTGCTCTAAGAAAAACATAATGAACTGAGGAAATTATAAGCCAGCCACCAATAATTTCTGACAGTTCTGGAGAAAGGGAAAGCCATGAGTGTGAATACATTCCATATTTCATGAGGAATCTGTCTGAAAATTTAGTGTTCTTGCCACATCCTCTTATGGGAGATATAGCAGAGCAGCTTTGCAGAACCTTTATTTTATTTTATTAAATAAAGACTTGGATCCCATTCTCAAAACTTGATTCCCATAAAGAAATTGCTTCCCTACCCCTACCAAGTTCTACCTCTCAATAACATGACATTAGGGGATAAATAAGATTTTAATGTAATCTTTGGAATTACCAAAATGGCAATTCATAAGACATACTCAAAATATAGTATATGTAACCTAAGAACTTTGTGGGCAAAATTATTTTAGAGAAATGGGATTCATTGTAGTTATAAACTGTCATAGGATCTAAATTATACTTAAATGGATTTCCTTTTAAATTTTTCCATTAAATAAAAGTCAAGCTGGAAAAATTATATTCAATTTTTTTTCTTCTGCTGAAATACCAGTCAGCCCAGTTACTACCTCTCTCTCACAGAAAGCCACTTTGAAGGACATATCACGTTTTATTTGAACATGTAATGTATCTGTGCCATGTAAATAATAAATAGTGCTTAACTATAAACTCAACAGTTTACTGAGTAAATTACTGCTTGAAAAATCATGATTCAAGCACCATTACATTAGTTTAGGTCTCCTCCTACAAAATAAAAGGATGCTGCTTGATATTTTCCTAAAATATTAAAATAGTTTATATCAATATAAGTAGCTATATTTTAAAACAATACACTGAATATTTAAAATATAGAACTTAAAAAGGATATATAAATCTATACAAGTTATAGAGCAATTTTCCGTGTCAGTTATACTTATTTTTCTTTATGGCTTACTTATTTTTATTGTGGCTTTAGAATAAATCCAAAAGAGATTATTCTTATATTTGGCTTTTTCTATAAAGGCAAGTTGTTTATTTGACCAAATGTTTACAGCCAATTCCATTGCTTGTTTGTTCATCCACACATCAATGTCCTGATTCCTTCATCTACAAAATGGAAGTTGCTGACACAAACAGGCTGGTTGTTGCCCAAGATCAGCCTCTGTTCATGAGGACATCTCTTTGGAGAGGCTAAAGAGGCTGTAAATCCATCATAATAATCTGTCTCTGTATACTTCATGCCTCTTCTAATGTACAAAAAGGCAATCTATTAGAAGTTCATGATGAGCAATCTATGTACACAAATTCCTTGCTACAAAATAAGTATTTGTATTTTATTTCATTCAACATTATGCCATTCAAAGTGCAATCCTAAAATAAAAATATTGAGAAACACTAAGTATGTCAATTTTTAAATGCTAGGCTAAAAGAAAATTTTTTGAGTGACTGGAAGGAGTGGATGAAGCAGTCAGGCATAAGTGAGCAGAATAAGCTTTTGCTAAGTTGTCCAGAAGATCTGAAATGCTGCCTTTTAACGATTACTGCCATCAAATAAGTCTTAGAGCATTTCAAATCAACATAAACAAATGCGAACTATGTGATGTCACATCATGCAGTCAAAATGCCAGTAGTTAAGGTTTCAGTGCACTCCAACGTGTTTTGCCTGCCAGGCACAGATTGCTTTCTGGTGATTATGGAGCATGTATGGCTGGGTCCACATGACACCTTCAGGCATCTGATTTCTGGACTCTGAAATGTTCTTCAAAGTGGCCTCACGTGAGAGGTCATAACTGGGCTGACTGGTTCAGGTGGATTCTTCAAATAGTTTGAGAAGTTTTAAACTAATCTTTACATTACTGACTATATTAACTATAAATTGTGAACAGCCCTCTTGTTAGTCATTACTCAACCTTTTGTAGCATCGCTGCCTCTAGGAAACAATGTTTCAGTGCATAAACACTGAGTCATTTATATATCATTATGATCCTGTTTGGTAGATGTTATTATTAGCCTGCATTATTTTAATTGGCAGTCAGAACAGTATGTATTTATCATCTCAGACGTGATTGTGCCCAGTTAAACCTGAGAAGTGAAAGATATTATCCAAGATCACACAGCTCACAGAAGAGGGAAGGAAAACCGGACTGCTTGTGTTAAAGATAGTCTTTCAACAAACGCTGACAGTGTGAAAAACCTTGAAGCCATATCATTGGCAATAATAAAATTACAGTGATGATAATTTGCCTTATTCTCATACTCTAAGCACACTACTTCACTGTCAGGTCCTGTGAAGTAGATACTGTCACAGCCTTTGAGCAGTGAGAGACAGGAGAGCAAATGCAAAGATGTAATTTGAGTTATGTATTTTGCCTCAGTGTTCAAATACCCTTTGTAATCTGAGGCCTACATTTACCATGTATTATTTTAATTTTAAAAAGAATATAGGATATGTTCCCATTTGGTTTTATTCTCGTGATCAAAAGACCTTACCCCATCTACGGGAAGAAAGGTTTATTTGTCCCACTGTTTCAGAGGATTCTGACCATACGAATAGGGACATTTGGCTTCATGTCCTCGAACAGAACATCCCGCCAGGGGAAATAACATGGTGAAAAACTTCTTAATCTAATAATGGACAGGAAACTGAAAAAGACAGAAAAAGCCCCAAGGACAAGACCCATTCCCAATGAATACCTCTTAGAGATTCTGGAACTTACCAAAGTATCTAGTATGGAGCCAAACATTTAATGCATAAACATCTAAAGAACATTTCCCTTCTAATATAGAGCATATCACAATGAATTTACCACTCATCCCAGGAAATTTACTTCATTGTGGCAACCAAATAAGTTTACTGTCTTTAAAACCATGAAAAGATAGTTAAGTTGAATATTGAGTCTTCACTTAACTGGATACCAATACTCTATAATAAAGTGTGTTCTATCTTCCTAATGTGTTAAAATCAGCATCATTGGTAACAACTATTACTAGGAGCTTCAGAAATATAAGGCTTGTCAGATTCATTATCTTATGTTAATTGTAATTGATGCTGGGGGAATGATTCTTAATGTTCTTGAAGAGAAGCTAGACATTTCTCCCAGTATTCATACCTTGAAGTTCATACCCACGTATATACCTCTAGGTCCAGAGTATCTTCTACTGGTTTGTGCAGGCACTTTCACACGTGTGAATACACAAAACAAGCAAACAAATAATGAATGAATGAATGAATGAATGAATGAATGAATGAACAAATCTTAAGAAAACCCTGTGGGTCTGGTTAGGTGGTTCTGTGGTGAATGGCAATAGCTACTCTTTCACATGACGGCCTATGACAGTTCCAGTAGATCCAACACAGTCAGCTAGAATCTGCAGGCACCAGGAGTGCACATGGTACAAAGACATACATGCAGGTAAACCACCAATATATAAAGTACATATATATAGAGAGATATATAGATATATATATATACTTAAAAATTTAGAGCATTAAAATTGTAGATATTTAGAATTTTAATACACTTTAACTGTTATGCCTCACATGTATTTTTTTCTGTTTTATATAATAAAATATAAAACCTGTGACAAATGGACGACAGTCACATTCTTTCAGTGGTAAATCTTTCACTGTACAAGCATGCCCTGACCCAAGCAGGACAGTGACACAAATAATTCTAAAGGTTTCCATTGCCATTTAATTACTGATTCTCCCTTGGTGTGGTGATTTGTGATGTTTCAGTACTATATAAAATATAAACCAATCAAATCTCTTCTTAGAAAATGTGAGGTTTTCAAAATATCTTTTTGCGATGTGACTCTGTAACTTAAATAAAAAGTGTAAAATTTACAATCCTAACCATGTAAAGTGTGTCACTAAGCATATTCACATTGTTATATCAAAGTTCTCCAGAAACTTTATGAAGCTGGAAGTTTATTTCTTTAAGAACTTTCCTTGTTCCTCTTGCCCAGCCCTCAATACACAGAATTCAGTGTCTACGAATATGCTTCCTTTTGGTTCCTCATGTGAGTGGAACCATCATATGAACATCATATGGACATGGATGTTTGGACTGATCTGACATATTGGCCATTGCAATAATGCTTTTACAGATGTTCAGGTTAGATCATGTCTTTTAGTATTTGATTTCATTTTTTTTTATAATATGCACCTTGAAAAGGCATTTATGAACCACAACACAGTTCTATTAACGGTTGGAGGAGATACCACTCTGTTTCTTATTGCTGTTGTGATGTTGCACATTCTGGCCAGTGGTTCTCCAGGGTTCTGACTTCTCTGTTCACTGCCAACATTTGCCTTTGCTTACTTTTCCACCTTTGTTATTTCCATAGTAGCCAAACAGTTCTAATGTGTTTGCGGTGAAATCTCCTTGTGATTTCAGTGTTAGCCTTTAGTATCTTCATTGCCTATTTGTGTGTTATATTTGAAGAAATGTTTACTCAAGCCAATGTTTCTTAATTAAGTTATTTAATTTTTGCCAAAGAATTACTGAAGTTGTTTCTATATCTGTTCTATGATTTCAAAACTCAGAACATGCTTAAATGATTTTACATTTTCTGCTCAATTTCTCATAAAGAGTTTAATGTCTGTAGTATTCAGCATATCACTTGTAGATTAGTAACAACTCTTAGTAGAATGAACACAATCATATTTACTAATATATAAGAAGGATAATCAAGATTGAGATCATCAGAGCAAAAAAAGCCCAAATTAGTATTGCCAGAAACCCCAAAAGACCTAGTGATGATCCAAGGTCATTCAATGTCATTCACTTGTCTAAAAGTAGATGTTTCATTAGTTTATAAAAGGGAACTCTAACTTACAAACAGAAAATATCTCCTAAAAACAGATGAATGTGAACTGCAGTGTCATTACTACCAGTTTAAATAACCAGCTTTTATTTTTATGCAATCATGTTCTTTCCTTATAATGGACCATTGTAAGACTGTGTAGCCAGGAAGAAAAGGTGCCTCAATTTTTGGGTGTACATTTTGGCTTCTGTTAACCATGCCTGCACAGGAGGACTTTCCAGGGTAATCCTCATTGCTGAGCAAGCACGGTGCTCACCTTCACAGCTTCTACTGTGACCCAGTGCTACTCTTCCAGGTTCCATGATTTTTAGGGAATGTAGATAGGAGCACAGAGATTGACTTTCTTGCAGTCATGGTTTAATATAGAGCATTCTCCAAATCAGCATGTATGGAAAATGAAAAGATTATTTTTACTATTGGGCATATTACTGCTATTGTAAAATAAATTGACTAAAAGGAAATCTAGGATCCCGATTGTAGAGATTTCAGGCGTGCATCACAACAATAATTGTGTAGTGTGGAAAAGATAATTCCTTAGCACAGCACAGGAAGGGAAGGGCTGTGCATGCAGTCTCCACATCCTCTTCAATAGCATGACCTTTATTCCCACAAATCTCTATTACTTAAAGATTCCAGCACCCTAAAGATTACTTAAAGATTAATATGGTAATATGAGATTCCCCTCTGTATACTGTGAATATGGTTTATTGCCACTGATTAATAAATAAGCTAATTTGACCTATGGCAGGGCAGAATATAGCAAGGCTGGAAATCTAAGCAGAGACAGAGGACGAAAGAAGGCAGGGTCAGACAGACACCATGTAGTCACCCAAGAAGCAAGGCATAAAAAACCATGAGCCTCGTATAAAATATAAAATGAAAGAAACTGGTTAATTTAAGATGTAAGAGCTAGCTAGAAATACACCTAAGCCATTGGCCGAACACTGTTGTAATTAATATAGTTTTTGTGTAATTATTCTGGTCTGGGGGCCAGGAAATGGAAGAAAAGTCTCTACTTACATTGGAGGCCAATTCTTCAACGCCTGGACTTAGGGAAACATTTATGTCTTGTCACTTTTACATTTTCTTTCTTTCTCTCCTCTTTTGCTTTTTGTTTCTTTTCTCTTTTTTGAAACCCGTCAAAGTAGACTTTTTCTTAATGTCTGTGTTTGCATGACATAAATATATAACTGGTCTAAAAGCAGCTATGACATCTAGCTATTAATTTTCTCTATCTCACTTTGTGCTAGACTACTGCATCAAGTAGAGAGGCTTCCCTTCTAAACCCTGGCAACTCCAACAAATTACATACAAAAACTGTCATTGATTCAATGATACAACTTATAGATATATATTTTGCAAACAGGGAGTGTTTATGTAGATTTATTAGTAACTTTGTATAGGATATAAGGGTACAACCAGTAGTTCAAAATAACTCAGAAGTGATTATAAAATATAGTTCTCAATTTTAAATTAATTGCATATATTTTTCAGAATTATCCATCATTCTACTCACACAGGTAGGGAAAGAAGTAGATTTCATAAACCCAAACCAGAAAGTATAAACTGGAATAAGCTTCAGATTTTCAATCTTAAGACTTGAATTTCAGTGGAGAAATTAAGAAAGTAAGTGAAGCGATTACAACTACCATGAGTATACAGATGGGGAAGATAACCTAAAGAAGATTATGAGATCAGGAATAACAATAAAGCAGAGAACAGGAGGAAATAAAACCAACAACAAAGAAAATACTTTGGTCACTGGACCATATGTAAGTGTCAGGAGTTATGTCGTTTTTGTTTTGATAAGTATTGTGCTTTCTCTCTATGCAGGAAGAACTAACTTCATTCAACCAGTCTGTCTTGTTTTTTTCTTTTCAGTCTGTCTTATTTTTTTTTTTAAAAAGGGCAAGTGATTTTGTTTCCAAAATCTTGGTGGAGTATTACTTGCAGACTCATCACTGTTTTGATGCAAAATTTATTTTTTCAAGCACGGAAAAAATAAGGAGAATTGTCAAATTGTTATCAGCAATTGACCAGTTAATTTGAAAACTTCTATGCTATTTTTAATGTTTTGAGCAAGATAAACCCTATATATCTGTATGTTTGTTGTTTAAAATTCCATTGAATCCTCTGTAAGATGACATAATACAGATTTCTGATTCAGAAAACATGAAGACTTTCAATGTGTTAAATTTCTTTGTACAATATAGGATTGAAGACATGAAAATACTAATGGTGTGCTTAAAATCAATAATAATATAAAAACTGAAATCAAGAAGCACCATTCTTATATAAAAGCTTCTTGATATAAAGGCTACAGACCAAATAGGACAATATTTCCTTATTGGTAAGAAATAGAATAATTAATGAAGAATGGATTGTATCACCACACTGCAAGAAGATTTAAATTGTATTTTGAATTGAACATAAAATAGATATCAAAAAGTGATAAAATTCATAAGTCACTTTAATGAAAGCATTGAATTCTGGATATTTAATGGCTCCGACGTAAAAAGATTTCCTAAGCTGGTGACAACTCAATGGCGCTTACATGGTCTATCAAGAATTATTCTAAAACAGTAAAAATTTCAAAATAATTGACAGTGAAGGACATTTTCAGCGTGCAGGACTGAGACTGAATCATCTTCTATTTCTCCATAGACTATCTTAAAAATCCATTGTTCTGTGAAGGAGCAAAGTGCACAGAGCTAAGTCATGTGGAAAGAGAAAAGCAGTATGAGAGCTTGTGCAGGAAGCTGCTGACTTTATACATTTTCCAGATGAATTTTGAATGTTAATTTCACTTATAAGCTTTTTAAATGCTGTAATGGGTTGTGGTTTTTGTAATCTAAAGTAAGCATTCATTTAGAATCTAGCATTTCAAAGTCTCCTTCTCTAAACCGTATAACTTTCTCACAACCTAAAACTCACAGTCATTCAATACTGCAAAATTAGAAACACAACCACTCCTCACAAATGTTGTTGAATAAATGAATGCCAAGATTAATGTCTCAACAAATAACAATCAATTTATAAAATAAAAATGTATTTATAAAATGTTGTTAAATGAAGAGAATAACACAAGGAGTAGCTAATGTCCCCCCAAAACAACAACAACAAAAACATGATTATGACACTCCATATTGGTTTACTTCATTTTTTCCTATGATTACTCCGGGATTGTAAAACCAAAACATAGCTGCCCATTTCATTTCACTCCTTAATACTTCAACCTGAACCTCCAACAATACAAAAATTTTCTTCATGGCAGTTTTTATATGCAAATATTAAGGTTTTACAGCCACAAAAACTAATAATTTGGTTCTGATCTAGTAAAATACTCTCATTTTTCTTTTTAAAAAATGTTAAATGTTTCTTGATTGAATTTACGTGAGCCTCAGACTTTATTTGCTCTACTGTCTGTTCAATTTTATTCACTATCATCTCTTATTTGTTTGTTTTAGAACAAGCTAATTATGCTACACACCATCTCTTATCTTGTATTTCTTTGTGCTTTTTCTTGTTTCTGTTAACTTATTCCATCAGCAGCCATATTTCCTACATGGAGAAAGCAACTCCAGACAAATGTTCCTGGAACTGGCCTGCACATCACATTCCTACAACGGTCATGTTTAAACACACTGTGAGGTTCATGTGTATCTTGTATGACTCAGTCATTTACTGGGATAGAAGCTGACCCTTTGCTTTTCTCAACAGTTTTCCAGGAGATGTTGGTACAGTT
This sequence comes from Microtus ochrogaster, assembly GCF_000317375.1. Lineage (NCBI taxonomy): Eukaryota > Metazoa > Chordata > Mammalia > Rodentia > Cricetidae > Microtus > Microtus ochrogaster. The sequence continues at coordinate 13,371,473 of NC_022020.1, read as the reverse complement.
AGTCCAACAGGCACAATTAGTAAACCATTGTTTCTCAATTGAGGCTGTTTGTCTACTCGGTGGAATCGTTAGTTGCTTAGGTAACATAGTTTCTTGAGTGGTGTCTTGTGCCTTATTATGTGTCATATTCAAAGGTGCATATCTTTCAGTGATGTTTAAGTAACTTTCAGAGAGTCTAAGAGTCCAAGAAGATTGTGTAATAAATATGTAACTTTTAGATCAGTAATGATAATTTTTAAAGGATATTGATGAGTAATACTATATTGAAAAAAAATGAGCTTATCTGTACAAATCAAAAGTAAAAGCAAGCAATTGCTCACTGGTTTAGCATGTTCCTTATTTGTACTTTGTGCTTCACATTGGAAGAGAGAATATTAACTAAAATGTTGCCTCCATCAGATTAACCCTTGGGAATGTCTGTGATGCTGGATTGTTTTCTTGTTTGTTACTGACATTCAGGGCCCACTTTGGGCAGTGCTGTTCTAAGGCAGATGGGCCTGTGCTGCATAAAAAAGTAGGCTGAGCAAGCCAGTAAGGGGAGCCCTGCATGGTCTATACTTCAGTTCCTGCCTCCTATTCCTGCCTCAAGCCTCCTTTCTTGGCTTCCCTCAGTGATGGACTTTAACCTCTAGTCCAAACAAACATTTTCTCCTCAAACTGTTTTAGTCCTGGTGTTTTTCACAGCAACAGAATGCCAGCTAGGACAGTCTCATTGTCAACTTGCATCATGATCAGTGCTCTGTCAGAGTCATGCACATCATAATCCTGGAAATTGGAGGTGTCTGGCACTTAATTCTCATATTCTTCTTTACATAACCATTTTTCTGTATTTGCTTTGGTTGTACACGTCAGAAAATTAAGATCAAGTTGTGTCTCACACCAACACCATGGCATTGTCCCGGTTGTTCTAGACTGTAGCTGTAGGAGGATGCAAACAGAACAAACTCCAACACAATGGGGATGTTTCGAAGTCCAAACCTCGTGGTAGTATGAGAACAGAATTTCTTGCCAAGGAAAAATTCAAATATGTGCTCAGAAAGCCTTCAGGAGTATAGCTAGATACTCTGGAAAAAGTAACAGATTTCACCTAAGGATAAGACTTTGCCCTATCCCTTAAACTAACACCTTTGCTTTGAGAAAACCAGGTAGGCCTTTTGTTCTTGAATTGTAGTTCATAATATATATTTTATTTTTATGCTTTCATTTAGACTTTATTTATCTCTGAAATAGTAACATAGTTATTGAAATTAAGTCTCCAAGGCAATGATCATACAAAATTCCTATAGTGGCAAAGCAAATTTCTGAATCAAATGGCTATCACATTTTGAGTTCTTTTGGGACATATGGTGATTTTTACAGCATCAGTCCGTGAGGTCAGTCCAGTTCATTCATGTCCTCATTGTTCAACACAGAATAGTTCTGTGGGAGAAAGGGAAGTACCTGGCAGATTGGGATCCAATATGAGAACATATCTTAGGTGCTGTGAAGAAGAAAAGATCGAGGGAATTGTGACTGTCTTGATCTAGTCTGAAGGAAAGTGAGAAATAAGGTGTTCAGGGGGCTTTGTCAGAGTTCACACTTTAAACACTAAAGTCAACTGAATATGAGATCTCTGGACACAGTGAATTTAATATGATTAGCCATGGTTAATAGGTCCTGCTCAAAGACAAAGAGAAGTTCCATAAATAGAATTCTGAGCTCTCTGAGATTCCTTTGTTGCCACCAGACTATGCAGTTCATTAAGTTTTAAACTTAGTGTGTCCTCAGATATGAAAGGTTGGGCATCCTTTATTTGGACTGACTAGTGATGTAATTCCTTCCCCATTCCAAGTGTGTAAAGCAGACAGTTAAGACTTCCTGCCTTACATTGTGTGTAGAAAAGCAGAATTTGCTGAATTATCTGATTCAGGCAAATAGGTCACAAAATTTTTCAAATATTGCATAGTGCAACCTAAAATATGCCATGTTTTATACATTTAAAGGGAAATCTTGCAAAGTTATTGAATGTCTCTTTTATTACTTCAGGCAACCTCACCTTGCTAATAATTCAAACTGCAAAAAATAGCAATTATTAAAACTTATCTCCTCTATTATAGTCAGTAATTTTGCTTAAGTGTGTCTCTGCTGTGGGCACAGTTATATTTTAGTCTAATCTTTGCACTACCTCACGCATAGGTCATCATGAACAAGAAATTAGAGGATCATTGACCCTTTATGATCCCCTATTGTAGAGGTCATTCAGATGGATGTTACCCTTCTAAAAGATTTTAGGACAGTTATTCAAGTCTCCTATGATGTTATTATATGCTTAGCAGGATCCACCTACGTATTGAAACATCATGTGCGAAATCTATACTGTTAAGCTGCCCTTGCACTGGCTGATCTCTGTACCACTCTAGACTTAAGTTAATAAAACTCTAGTTTAAGCAAGATATAAAAGTGGTTTAATTGGTTGGGGTATGTGTGATGTCCCACAGTAGAAGGGTATAGGGCTTAATTGGAAAAACAGTTGAAACTTGATGCAGGAATCTTACAAGGACTTTGTCTGAGCCACACAACTTCATGGTATTCTTCTTACTGCCAAGCTAAAAAAAAAAAAAAAAAAAAAAAAAAAAACTCACTTCCTGTAAAGACTAAGTTGAAAATGCATGCCTTTGAAAGGGATATTTTGTCATGAAGTGTTAGTTAGTAGGTTCATCTTTTGGAATAGAAGCTCTTGCTGAAAGGCAAAGGTATCAGGATGAGAAATAAATAGAAACTACCCCAAGGACTATGGCAGTCTCAGACAGTAGCATATGTTTGTGAAGTTGCCCTGATTACTCATTTACATATGTCTCTTTGTTTTTGCAACTCATTCTAATTTTAGAATCAAGCATTCTCTCCTGTATTAAGATATACCCTACCAGAGATATCTAAATGTCCTAGACTTAATTACTTTTCTACTTCTTTCTACAATTTCCTGAGCCAAAACTGAAACACTAATAACATGGATAACATATTGTATTGCAGTTCTTGAAAGAAAAAAATTCAATAAAATTGGGGAAACAGAAAGGGAATAGATGATAGATAGATAGATAGATAGATAGATAGATAGATAGATAGATAGATAGATAGACAGACAGATAGATAGACAGACAAAGAGAATGATAGATATGATAGAGAAATGAGTAAGAGAGATCAGGGATGATAAATGGATACATAAGTATGTGAGTCAGTGAATTATGCGAAACGAGGTTTCATATTTTTCATCTGAAAACCAAGCAGTTAAGGAAGCCATTTGTAGTTTTCAATGTGAGTTTAATGGTCAGATAACTTGGAAAGCCTATAGAGTGAATCTCACTTTGCCTCCTCTCATGCAGTCAGACACAGCGGGTAGAATTTTTTTTTTTTGTTTCTCTCCCTGCTTCTCTATTATGTCCCTTTAACACATTGGATGATGCCTACCTATTCTGGAGAGGACAATCTAGGTTATCAAGTCCACCAGTTCAAATGCTATTCTCAAAAATAAACCTCTCGAGAGGCACACCTATGTATCATGTTTAATTGAATATTCAACCACCTTATTACCCAGTTGATAAATGAAATTACCCTTCAAACATATGGGAACTATATACTATTCTTATTATCATCTTTATGCATTCAATTGTTTTTATAAATTTAGTTTTAAGAAATTTATTTTAATCCTAATATTCACTTATGAGTAAGTACATACCATGTTTGTCTTGCTGGATCTGGGTTATCTCACTCAGAATGATTTTTTTTATTAGTTCCATCCATTTGTCTGTAAATTTCATGATGTCATTGTTTTTTAGAGCTGAGTAATACTCCATTATGAAAATGTATCACATTTTATTTATCCATTATTCAGATGAGGGACATCTCGGTTGTTTCCCAGTCCCGGTAATTATGAATAATACTGCTATAAACATAGTTGAGCAAGTGTCCTTGTGGCGTGATTGAGCATCCTTTGGGTATATGCCCAAGATTATTATAGCTGGGTCTTGAAGAAGATTGATTTCCAGTTGTATGAGAAACCACCATACTGATTCCCAAAGTGGCTATATAAGTTTGCACTACTACCAGAAGGAGAGAAGTATTTCCCTTACTCCACATCCTTTCCAATATAAACTGTCATTAGTATTTTTGATCTAGTCATTCTAACATGTGTAAGATGGTATCTCAGAGTCATTTTGATTTGAATTGCTCTGATAGCTAAGGATGCTGGACAATCATTTAAGTGTATTTCGGCCATTTGTGATTCTTCTGTTGAGAAGTCTCTGTTTAGAGCTGTATCCGTTTATTTAAATGGATTATTTGATATTTTGATGTCCTGTAATCCGCAACCTCAGAGAGTCTGGATAACAAGGAGGGCCCAGCGAGGGATGTATGAATTTCAGTGGGAATAGGAAATAGAAGAGATCTCCTGAGTAAACTTGATGGGGTGAAATGGAGGGGATGGGAACATGAGGAATTGGGTTTGGCAGGCTGGGTGTGGGAGGTGAGTTGGAGGCTTGAGAGTGGGACTGGGGGTAGAGTAATGAAAGAGACATCTTGATGGGGGACATTTGGGGATTAAGGAGAAACCTGGTACCAAGAAAACTTCTAGGAATGCACAAAGATAACCCCAGCTAAGACTCCTAGCAATAGTGGTGAGGGTGCTTGAATTAGCCATCTACTGTAATCAGATTGGTGAGTACCCTAATTGCCATCAATCAGAAAAATCTTACCTAGTAACTGATGGAAGGAAATACAGAGATTCACAGCCAAGCACTGGGCAGAGCTCTGGTAATCATGCTGAAGAAAGCATGGAGGGATTGTATGAGTCAGGGGTATTAAGGTCATGACAGAGGAACCCACAGAGATAGGTGACCTGAACTCATGGGAGTTTACGGACTCTGGATCAACAGGGAGCCTGCGTGGGACTGACCTAGGCCCTCTGCATATGTGTGACAGTTGTGTAGTTTGGACTTTCTGTGAGGCTCCTAACAGTGAGATCATGACCTGTCTCTGCTGTACTTAGCTGTCTTTTGGGAACCTGTTACCCATGCTAGGTAACCTCACCAAACTTTGGTGAAGGGGAGTAGTTTGGTCCTGCCTCAACTGTACTTACACCCATGGAAGGCGTTGCCCTCTCTAAATGGAGATAGAGGAGGAGTAGATGGGGAGGGGGAGTTAAGGGAGCAGACAAGAGGGAACAGAAAGAGAAGAGGGAGGGGAAACTGTGGTATGTAAAATGAATTTAAAAAATTTAAAAATAAAAATTAGAATAAATAAAAATAAAAAAGAAAACTTATCTTTATTATGTGTATGTTATGTGAGTATGTGTATGTGTGCATGTATGTATGTATGTGCATGTTTGGGGTACAGTGTGCTTATGGAGGTCAGAAGACAACTTGAAGCTTGTTCTAGTCTAACAGCATGTAGTAATTGGGACTCAAACTCAGGTTTTCAGGCTTGTTAGCAGACACTCTCACCTGCCATACCATTTTGTGAGTCCAAATTAAGCCATTTATAATATCATATTAACTAGTGTTAATGCTAGTTCTCCTGTGAAATTCAATCACACAGATTACTAGAGCAGAATGTGAAGTCCCATGAATCATTTGGATGTGGAACATTTAACGCCTCCATCCCACACAACACACACACACACACACACACACACACACACACACATTGTCTCTCAGATTTTCTAAAGGTATGTTCACTTTGATATCTTAAACCATATTTATCAATAGGTTTTAAAAGATATAGTGAGCCTCCTGTCACATCTAAGAGGAATTCTCATTAGAAGTTGACACTGAAACACACAGTGCTTCATGAGCTGACTCTCATATGCAATGTAGCAATAAGTGGTCATTTCATAGTAAGAAGGGGGAATTATTTTTAAAAACTATCGTTAAGATAGTCAATTCTCAGAGATACTACTTGGGTTCAAATCCTAACTTCATTTTGACTTACCTAACACTGAGAAAACTACTTCATCAGTTTATACAGGATTCAGTTATGTTATATGCATATGGCTTAGAATGATGCCTGACACAAAATCAAAGCTCATTAAATAACTGTTTAGTGAACTCTTGATAAAGGTTAATTGTGGAAAGAGATTATTCACATAGTATTTGGCAAGTGAAGCAAAAGTTCTTTGTTATTCTATTGCTCTCATGTTATTTCAAAATTTTGTTCATTAACTATTTATTTTCTTGGATGTATTTTATTCTTAAAATATACTTTACTCTGAAATACGATTATCCATTAAGTTGAAAAATAGCCTTGTTACAATTCCCTTCAATACCTGTGTTTTAGGAACGAAAACCTAATTGTTTTTGAGTAATGATACTGCCATCTCTTTTCTTTATTCAACTAAAGAAGTGGGTACAGCAATAATAAACTATTTAATCACTTAATTACACTCTATATGGAAGCTGCATAGCAGGTAATGCTTCTTTTAATGATTTCTAAATTACAGACAATTACTGTACACGGAGATAGAAATAATGCATTGTTTCTTTAGGTGGAAGAGGGCTTCTGAACAAACTCTTTTGTTTGTTTGCTTGTTTGCTTAATATTAACTTGTACCATACATAAAGCAAAAGTATTTTCTGTTATTCCTTCAGAAAGAGGAGGAGAGGAGAAGAGATGGGGGAGAATGTATTGAACCGTAAACTTTCTCTCCAGCTCTTGGCTCCAAGTAGAGCTGAGTACAAATAAGCATTTACAGTTGTCTTGATGTGACATGTTTGTTTAGCTTTGGGGAAGCTGTTCCTTTGTCTGAAGAATTGGGATAATGAAAGCTCCTCGTGGGATAGATGTAAATACAGAGGCAACCAGGAGGCTAATTATAAACACCAATTCTTTTCTTTGTCATGTATTCAAGATGTTCATTATTTGTTTCATGGTATTTGATAGCTCTGAAAATTTTCGTGTCAGTAATAAAAACCAGTTACAGAATGGTCATCTTTAAATTCTCCTGCATCTCTGCTTAGCATCTGGATAGCCTTTAGTAACTGCTGGTATCAGTGGGGCCATCTAACCACCGTCTGTTGTTTAGCTACTTAGTGTTCAGTTACACTCTTTATCACAATCTACACAGATTTCCCTTCAGGTCTGTTCTCCCACATTAACTCTCAAATTACTCACTAGATCCTAAGAAAACATATGAGATTATGTAAAAATTAAGTATCTCCAAATTACAAATAATCTAAACCCATTTACTTGATGTAGAATGGTCATATTTACATACATATGCATGGGATCTTGAACTGATGATACACAGGACTCTACAGAGTTTATCAATTGTAATATTTAATGATGAATTTTAAAATATTTAATTTTTCAGGTTTTTAATTATGCTGAAATGTGCAGAGCATACGCTAAATCATGTGGTTTTAACTTTCCTCTGTCCTTAATAGACGCTAAGGTGTAGATGCAAGAAACTTATCAGCTAGGTGGAAGCTTCATGAATTTTTACTGTATGGAAATAAGATGATATTTTAAGATACATCACAGATAACCTACAAATCTATTTTTAAAGTATCATAAATTAATCCCCCTATTCTCAGTAATATTTTTAAAATCTTTGCTGGACAATTTAACTAAATCTTCTTATTCTACTGTTTCCAATATGTTCAAAGAAAATTGTTACAGCATATTGGCTGCATACTGAGTTCATATCTACTTTCAGAAATATGACTCAATATCTCCATTGTATATTAATTACAGAGTGTTCCTTTTATTAATATATATATTGAGTAGAAAGAGTAATTACTCTTGAAGCACTAAGTTCAATAGACTTTTCCGGAAAGGTGGAAGTGTTTGGTGCAGCAGCTATAGACACTTGAAATGTTACCAGTGTAATGGAGAAAATGAATTCTTAAATTGATTTGAATTAACTTCGATCAAAAATTTAAAATGCCATAGACCTAGTGCTACCAAGTCATAAACATGATTTTCATATAACTATTGGAATGTAAACAAAAGCATAAAGCGGTGGTGCAGGCAGAGGACTGAAAAGTGCCGTTGTCATCCTCTTCAGTCTCCAGCACACAGCTACTCCAGCTACGACTCTGGCAAAAATGAGAGTGTGGACCGGGGTGCAGAGGACCTGTCACTCAACAGGGGAGACGAAGATGAAGATGAGCATGATGAACACGAGGATGCTGAGAAGGTGACCGAGACAGACGGTGTAGAAGCCGAGAGGCTGAAAGCGTTCAATGTGAGTCCCCCACATTGTGTGGCTGTTCTGACCACTTCACCTTCATGCCGTTGCTTGTTGGTCAATGTGACTATTCAAGAACCATCTTTGTTTAATTTTCAGAAGGATTTTTAAAGCACGTGAAACACTCTTTGACGAGCAGACACCAGAATTGCTGTGTTTTGTTTAGAATTCGAAAGCCAAATGGGTGCTGAGAACTGGAATTATGCTGTCTGAGTATGCAGGTCCGCTTAGGTCAAAGGGGGCTCAACCTAGTCCTCAGATGGTTATGCCTGTTTGTCCTCAGTTATTTCCTTTGTTTTCTTAATTGTGCATGACAAAAGAGTCAACTGTTGATTCTCAGAGATGAGTCCACTGTGCAGTGTGGCAATGTCTCAGTCCCATTTATCATAAAAAGCAGATGTAATGGGTGCTCAGATGTCCTGGTTCTACTGTTATTTCCTGATATTTTTTTCATTTTTTTCTGTCTGTTTGTCTGTCTGCTTTCCTCTACCTCCCTATCCTTCTCTCTTTCTCTCTCTTTATAAATATTTATATACTTAATTCAGCCATTTAGAAAATCTTTAAAAGAGTGTTTGCTTAAAATTTCTGGCTTTCCATTTGCAAAATTCTCCAGTGCATAAACCAGAAAAAGAATAATTTTCCTCTCGGTAATCAAGACAGGAAGCTAGCAACAGAAGAGAGCAGCCCTCCAAACCCTTCTCCTCTGTCTCCCTCTTGCCAACAGATGTTTGTCAGGCTGTTTGTAGATGAAAACTTGGACCGAATGGTCCCAATCTCTAAGCAGCCCAAAGAAAAGATCCAGGCTATCATTGACTCATGCAGGCGACAATTCCCTGAGTATCAAGAGCGTGCCAGAAAACGTATCCGTACTTACCTCAAGTCCTGCAGGCGGATGAAAAGAAGTGGTTTTGAGATGGTGAGTTATAAACTGAACACAGCCCTAGATTCCATCCAAACCCCACATGTAAACCATGGCACTATTTTGTTTCCATCTTAGTGTCTTTATGTTTATTTTTCCATAATGTCAGGTCAAAGGGGTTTTCATTTGCTCGTGTTTATCCCCACTTTCCTTTTCATCCTCCCCAAGCATTTATCCCCTTTGTTTATATGAAAAGGACTCTCTTGGGAGACCAGTGCTCACAGAACCATGTGATAACATTTCATAGAAAATAAGGATAATACGAGAGAAAATCAGGGAGAAGCCAATTGTCACATGTCATCTGTGTTTGTTTCCTTTCTGTTACTACTCAAGTGCATGTGAGGTTAAGGAGACTTCAACTGAAGGTGCACTTGTTGCTGTAGGCATGTGAGAATGCCTGTCTTTGGAATGTAAAGAAATGAACGCATGTGCTGTCTAATGAATGACGAGCTTTGGAAATGAAAGTCCTCAGGTGTCAAACTAAATGCTTGTTGCCCTAGGTATAATAGCCTCACGTGATAAATGAGGCTGTACACCACCCTGTTCCGTTGTGCCAGTAGGAGATGAGTTTGCCTGACATTGTTTACTTTGGGGTAGAAACTAGTGAAGAAAATATTGTGAATTTCCACTGTGTTTTTATCTATACAAATCCAATGAACATTGACATTGTATGCTTGATGTTTGCCACATTTCAAAGTATGTGTGTGTGCATTCTCAAATGTTAGCTGCTTTATTTCTTTCAACAGTTACTGAAGCTCCAGACTAGGGCTCAGCACACTACAAGGCAAGCAAATGCTCTGTTGCTGCACCATAACTCCTGCCTTAGAAGTATTTAAAAAACTTTGATCATTTTGTTTTCTCTCCTCATACCTGAAAAGACTAAACAAAACTTTAGATCACTAGTATTTGTGATCTGGCCTTCTGGATGTTTCAGTGTGATGGGTTGAAGTTGCTAAAGAAGACATAGGTTTCAATGTAAGGCTTTATATTTGGAATTTCATGGAGGTAAATTCTTATGAAATAAATGACAGTAAAGGCAAGCCCATCCATCTATTGTCAATTTTCATATTGCTCTCCAAAGCAGAGATGCTCTCTCCTCTACTGGAGAACCATGCTGAGCATCTATTTAGGGATTCTGCATCCACTACCTCCAACTGTCTGCTTTGGGTAAGTTGTCTCTCCTGCCTGTGCTAGGTTCCCCCTCTTCAGACCACAATCATCCCAGTGCCTAGTTCTGGGAGCATTCCCATCTGCTAGTACAGACAGTGTTTCCTAGAAATCCTTGCAAGTCATTTCTGGCACAAAGTAAGTCTTCAAAGAATCTGAAACAAGAAAACATTATCATGTCTTACTGATTTATCATCCAAAAAAAGTTTCTTGTGATGTTTTTATTCAGAAATTTTAGAGCCTTTCAAATACAAATGTGGTTCTTAAGATTTTTATGTTAAATCGAAAGTTTGCAGTACACAAGCCATTTAATAAGCAAAATGGTAGTGCTAAGTGTCCAGATTTAGATAATATAGGTAGCAGAGTGCAAGAGAGAACAAGAAACTCACTTGAAGAACATGAACTAGTTTCCCTGTTATAGATTATCTAATATTATGTTACACATAACAAAGACTGATAAGGAACAAAGTGATCTCACATCACAGAGTTTACTTTGATATTGAATTTAAGTTACTTAACAGTTGGTACAAAAACCCAGTTGTTGGAAAAGAGAGTTGGCTCAGCCTCTACAGCCTAGGCTCACAAATAAAATTCCCATTGGTAGCTAAGTATATTTTAGCTTATAAAACACATATATTCTCCTTTTAATAAAATGAAAACATAAAAATAGCATTTATAAATGTTATTTTTACAAGTATCTGACACTACTTATCTTTCAATGAGATTTAGAGATTCTATCCTTCGGTAAAATTCTTTTTTCTTGGTATATACTGTTATATTAATCATTCTTTAAAGGAAAGAAATCATCATTGTACAGAATTCATAATTTTTCTAAGATCTATTGTAGACATTGCATCATATAAAATATTGTTATTTTATTGATTACATGTATTTGTTTAACACAGGTGTCTATTAGTAGAAATTTAGTAAAAATTTCTGCTGTGTATGAAAGAAAAAAATTAAACTAATACAAAATGTAAGTTTTACATACTAAACTTAAACACACTACCGAGAAATATTTAACCTTTAATATTTTCCATCTATTCAGCTTTTGTTTATTCAGTGTGTTTCATATAAATAGAACTTCAAAGGTAGCGGGGAGAAATGTGCCACATTTGGCTTGTTGTTGCTAAGGAAAGACTACCATTTCCTGATCATGAGTCACTGAGATGACCCCTTATCTGACATGAAGTGCTCAAATGCAAATTGCAGGATCCGCTGTAACTACATCAAAGATGTAGATGAAAATGGACTCGGCAACTTAAGCCATTACTGTCCTTTCTGTTACTAAATTCTCCCTAGTAAGGAACGCCTCCTTGGAGATGAGAAGCACACTCTTATATAGGCACTCTTGAATGTTTCTTTCACTTTCTGTGCCTGCTTCCTTACTATGAATAAGGAATTTGAATAGGATTTCATTCTTTTTCAAAGTCATCTTACAAGAAAAAGAGAGAAAAAAGAAAAAAAATAGTGAAAGAAAAAGAGGAGAAAAGAAAAAAGAGAAGAGGAGGTGTGGCTAATGCAGAGCATTTCAAACTAACGAAAATACGCAGTCTTAACTCTTTTAAATGTTATGTAAGATGACTTTCAGGATTTTAAAATTCAAAATATTAAAACAAAAAAGAAGAAACTTAGTCATTTTCAAAAAAAGTATATTTTTATGTGCACCTTGTTCTATAAGATGTATCAAGTCAATGAGGAAATCAACTCATTTTTAAATACATGTAAAAGTTACTGTAAAGTGTAGGCATATTTGAAGGAGATTGGGTACCAATCAATAGGCTTAGTTCTTGATTTACTTGGGGTCCCTGGGACCAGAAGACCACATAAGTACAGAGAAACCCAAAGCCTCTGGATTATGAGTTTCTTGTTGACTTTATGAAATCCAAACTGAGATTCCTACTTTGTGCTTTATCACAACACAAATAATTGAGGATCTTAATGTTCACTCTCCTTTTCTGCCTCTGTCTATACAAAATCTATTCCTGTTTAATATTCATGTCATTTTTTGTTGTCCACTGAATTTAATTAGAGTTACCTGCATGAGTATAGATGTTAAGCAATTACGTACTTAAGCAAGGGCAACTTACCAGTGACTACACCATTGAAGAATGTGACTGTGCCTGTCACAGCAAGTGTGATCTGACTGTAGGTCCTCAGTGAGGGGCATAGCCTAGTGAGCCTCTTCCCTGTCCATGATGGAATGTTGATGGACCCAGTCTTGTTTAGGTCTTGTGCCTGTAACCACTGATGCTCTGACTTCAACAGTCATGTCCTGAAGACGTCTTTCACAGAACTCTTTCCCGTCCTCTGTCCCTTCGATGCTTTCAGCCACCTCTTCTGCAATGCTCTTCGAACAATGGAGAGGGTGATATCGATGTTCCATTTAGGGCTGAACACTCAACAGTTATTTATTCTCAGTACTTTCACCAGCTATGAGTCTATACATTAGCTGTCATTTGGTGCAGAAGGAAGTGTCTCCAGCCAAGGACATTATTAACCTCTGGGTATAAATATGGATTTTAGAAGACTGAAACACTTTTAATCAGCTTCACTAAACACATTAAACAAACATTAGAATATATGTACATAACTAGATATATGTATATATATGCATGTATGAGTTTTTATTTTCCTAGAATTATCCAGACCTAGTAAATTTTGATTGATTTAGTAGAAAAAAAACATTGTGTTGTGTTCTGCATAATGTTTCTTTTTTTTCTCTGCATAATGTTTCTAACACATGAATTAGAATCACTGCAAAATTTTCTGGCCACAAATTTCCACCAAGTCCTTATCACCAAACTCAAACCCTGGCATCTTAAGCATTAAAAATAGAATAGAATAGAAATAGAATAGAATAGAATAGAATAGAATAGAATAGAATAGAATAGAATAGAAATAGAGCTTGTTTAATGAAAAATAAACCTAATAATTTTGATCCACTGTCCAGTCAGTACAGACTGTAAAAACTCAGTGAATTAAGCAGCCACTAAAGTGAACCTTTGAAAAATATCGTGTGTTAAATTGTTATTGATTTCTACTGTGTGGCTTTGACCCTTAAGTTACTTCAGTAACTGTTCTCAAGAACAGGAGTTAGTCATTCCAGGAAATGAATCAGTTTCTCCAAAGGGCTGTGATCTTAAATTCAATAATAGCTATACTAGAAACTGACAAGAGCAAGTCTATAATAAGACAGGATTGATGCCTACCAACATTCCTCTTGTACTAACTAGTTCTCCTTTTTGTTTCCTATATTTGCATGGAGACCTTTGTTGTGTAGACATATAAGTGTTTCTGTAAAGCTCACGTGAAAATGTTTAGTAGAAATACAGTAAAAGTGGCTTTTAATGCAATAACCTCTTCTAGCCTCAATTGTGTCCTTACTGATATAGTCCAAGTAACTTAGACAGCTGAATTCAATGTCCTCATCTCCTTTAAATAAAACACATTCCTGATTGTTTAATGAGAGTTTATTTACTTGTGGAAATAAGCCTTATTCAAGTATTTTTTATATAAAATTTTGCTAATGATTCAATCCACATAATTACTACATACGCATTGCAAAATACTTTATTTCAAAAGATTCTCTTAGAGTTTGATGCAGGCAGAAGCACTTATGAAGAAGCAGAGTCTTGCCTTAGTCCTCACCGCCAGAGCTATTAGCGTAGTGTCTTCATTTTTGGACCTCTCTGTCAGGAAGTCTGAGCTAGATGTCGTCAAAATCTCAGCAGTCCTGTGTCTGTGTCTCTGTACATACTTCCATCTTAGTTAGCATACTCACTTTAGGGGGAATGTTAGGCAGCATTTTTTTTAATTTTATTTATTTATTAAGGATTTCTGCCTCCTCCCCGCCACCGCCTCCCATTTCCCTCACCCTCCCCCAATAAAGTCCCCCTCCCTCATCAGCTCGAAGAGCAATTAGGGTTCCCTGACCTGTGGGAAGTCCAAGGACCGCCCACCTCCATCCAGGTTTAGTAAGGTGAGCATCCAAACTGCCTAGACACCCCCAAAGCCAGTACATGCAGTAGGATCAAAAACCCATTGCTTAAAGGGGCAAGGAAACAGTGGAACTCTGAAACTAGCAGAAAGCGATCCTTTAGTGTTAAAGAAAATCTGGGTTTTAAGTAGTGGTTTCTATGCTTTTCTTGTGCTTGGTACAGGCCACACAAAGCAAAGGCCTTGCTTTCACTCCCTGATGACGTATCACAGGCTACAGTGGTATCTCCTCTTCAATCTCAAGCATGGTTGTCAAACGTGTATCAAAGGACTGGGGATATGGTTGAGTGAGAAAAGACCTAGTCTCACAAGTCGGATGACATGAATTTCATTCCTAGAACCCATATAAAAATCTAGATACGGATGCACATCTAATTTCAACATGCCAACAGCTAGACAAAGACAGGAAAATCAATGGAAGCTCTTGGTCTAACCGGTTCAGTGTGTGCTGCACAGCAGATACAACAAGAGCCATATAACCTGTGCCTTAAAGGTAGGCGAGAACTGACCCCTGGAAACCGTCCTCTGACTTTAACCTGTACCTTCTACAGTGTGCATCTGCTCGCTCAGTCTCGTTCTCACACTCTCCCTCTGTCTCTCCCCCCCACACACAATTAATTAATTAAAATATCTTAAAGTGATTCTTAAACTCAAAATTATATCAACAATATCATTTACCCAGCACACTGGTTCTTAGCAACATCTCTGTCGCATCTTTATACTTTTAACTATTGACATTATTTTTTGAATTACATGAACACACTTATTCATGTATGTATATAATTTGCAACCAATTCCTTAATAAACGCTAATTAGTGAACACATGTGGTTTGAATTTTCCAACTGCTTTCTATGCCCTCTGTAGTTGTCAGCTCCTACTATTGCAGTCATATAACAGAGTACACGGTGGGCTGTTTTCACTCAATCTGAGCAGTTCACTCACAACAGTGAATTTGATGACAAACTATGATGTGCTCCTGAGTAATTCTGACACCTTCCCTCTGATGTCACTGATTTCTTACATGTTCAACTCCAACGGTTTCTCTCAACGAAGCCTTTATTATTGTACATATATTAAATCTTAAACTTTCCTTGAACAACCTACACAGGAAGTATTAACACTTGAGACTGGGTAAAGAGATGGCTGACTTGGTTGAGTTCCTGCTTCACAAGCATAATGGCCTGTGTTAAATCCAGAATATATGAAAAAACTGCTGGCTCAGTGCTATGTGCTTATAATCCCAACTCCAGAGAAACCAACGTGCATGTCCCCAGGGTTCACTTATCAATCAAGCCACTTACTTTGCAGACTTGCTGCTGTGAGAAATCCTGTCTTAAGAGAAAGTGGGTGGTGCCTCCGGCATGTGCACACACTGGTACACAAACACACACCATGGAATTATCTAAAGTTTCCTGTGCGTTCCACTGTTTTTACAGAATTAGGGTCCAGCCTTATTTCCTCTGAATAAATCATCATTCCACACCTATTCCGCTCCTCATCCACCTCCTCAGAACCTTGCCTATCAACCATGTCCTCCTGTTACATGCTCTGTTTGACCCACTGAAAATGAGGACTTCTGTCCATAGATACCTCTTCAGTTTCCTCAGAACACATTACCTCACAGATTACAGCATTCGTCAACCATTCTCATAGCCTTTGTACGCTGGCTCTTACTTCCCTACTACTGGATTGGTTCTTAGAAAAGACATGCGACTCCTTTGCACCAAACCCCACCGTTGTATTCCATACATCAATGCCTAGCTCTTTATCTATTGCTCCCCTGCCTCCCCATTTACCCATGTTATCTTTGGGGAATGGCATTTTAATGCATACTTGGTCATGGACTCTATGACACCCTAACCACAATTGTAAGTTTCTCTCAGTGCACGCTACGCTATTCTACAGTAGGAGCAACAGTCTTAGTAGAGGTTTGGAATTTCATTCAAATGTTGATCAGTTAGTGCGCTGGCACACTGGCATCCTTACTTTTCAACACACATTTTCTCCATGGCTACTTTATCTACCAAAATGCTACCTGCCACTTTCTAGTTGGTTTATGTTGGATAACATTGCCATTGTCATTTTCACCCCTGCCTAAAAATTCAGAATGAGATATCATTGGTCACCGAATACTGTTTATTCTTTCTGTGGTAAATTTCCAAATAAACACGGTAGTGTCCTATGTCAGTCCTTCATGTCTTGTGCCTACCTTACTGTGCAGTATTCTAGATGGACTCCTTGCTTGTACCTTGCACAAGTCTATGTATTCACTCTCCTTAAATGGAGCAGAATTAATGTTATAGGTGCCTGGAGATTTTTACAGCTTCATGTCTTTTTTAAGAAAAATAAAATTCAAAGCTATAAAAGTAAAATAATTGATTGTTTTAAAAAGTAGAGTCTGGTGTGGTGGCGCACAACTGTAAATTCTGCACTCTAGTGGGAGCAGGAGGCTTAGGTGTTCAAGGCTGCTCTCCTTGATATTTAGAGAATTCACGGGCACCCTGTTATCCATCAGATGACTGACCCTGTCTCAAAACTAAAACAAAATAAATCAAAATCTAGAGTACAAGCAATGAATGCAAAGAAAAGTGGGTATGTAGATAGTTAGAAAATACACTACGGAAACATTTGAAACCCCTGAACATATTTTTTTTGACATCTCTATAGACACTTTCAGATTCACTTGCGAATCAATGCTGCTGGTGAAACTGGCTTTTTCTCCTACCTCAGACTGCTTCTAGGAACTCAGCACTAAGGAGGCCCACTCTATGACCCCAGGATCTTTGCTCATAGAGTACCTTCCTCAATTTTGGCTTCCAAAGTATGCAGCTTCACCATCTCAAAACATAGTAAAAAAACTCGGATCTTAAACATAACCTTTTGAAGCCAGGAGATCTGAGTTTAATTCCTGTGTTAGTTCAGTTCCTCTAATTGGAATATAATATATTTCAGAGACTCAGTTTTCTAAATGAAATGGCTGTTGGGCCATTATGTGTGATAATGTATGTAAATGTTTGACTGACAGTTACATAATTATCTACTTTTTCTTCTAACACCGTCAAGTTTTTTTTCATACCACAGTCTATCATAGAGAATTACTGTTGCTTTCCTTAATATTTAGTCTCTTGTTCTGTGGATTTTCTCAAGGATTATGGTTACCCTCTGCCCATTATTTCCTACATGTGTTTGAATTAAATAATAATTATATGGCAATATATTATATATATGTAATATATAATATATTATATTAATAAATATACCATAATTATTATTTAATTCAAATATATTTGTCACAATAGCTCATCATGAAATTACTTAGTTTAAACATGAAGTTAAGTATTATAGAATAACTCCTACCTATACCCCTTATCTTCCCATTATAGACATAAATACTGAATGAAATATGAATTGAAAAATATCTACCACAAAATAAAAACAAGTCTGATGGAGGAAGGTCATTGGTTAATTGGAGGAGCGGAAGGACCTCCCGCAACACAAGTCAATAGCTAAACTTGTAAAAGAGCTAGGAAGCATACAGCCACAGTTACACACACTTACTGGAATAGGATAGCAGCCTGGAAGATAGAGTCAGAGAACATGGACAGAAAAAAATTGGGACTGGAGGCTGAGCGATCATCCAACTCAGAACGATCAGGCAGGAAAGTACACTGAGAACTGTGTGTGAACTGAAGACCTTCCCCACAAAATAGCTGCTACTTCAAATAAGGGGAAGAAGCCTCCATTCTGTCTTCTGGAAGTAAAATTGCCAGGCATTTTATGCTTTGAATTTAATCCCCTACTAGGTGGGTCAAATAGAATATAAATGTTAGTCAAGGAGAAAAGGGATAACCAGAATCTATAAATAAGAAAATTACCTTCTTGTAAGAAGGTAGACATGGAGAAAAAAGAATCTGGCCATAATAAAGATCTATTTAGCAATCCTGAGAAGAAATTAGGAAAAAAAGGGGGGGCAATATTTTAGGGACCATGATGACAAATTTTCTGAATTGATCAAACCATGAAGCCTCTGGGTGGGGAGGTAAGAAGTCAGCTTCATACCTAACCAACAAATAAATCAACTTTGTACCTAATACTAACACAATAACACAAGAGCAGCACCAAGAAATCTTTACATTTACCAGGAAGAAAGAACTATTTGGAAGAGAAAGACCATCATACTGATCACACTGAAGACTTGTCCACATAATGTCAGAAAGGCTCGTAAAGTAAACTACTTAGTAAACTACTAAGAAAAATATGCTCCACAGTTTAGTCTTTGCTCTTTTTTTTTTAAGCAAAACTCCATTTAACTTACAAATTAATATTGAGTAAACTCCACCTTAATTGTGAGGAAAGAAAAAAGCAACCAGCTTCATAAAAATACTAAAATTTCTTCTCACAAAGAAAGGTCAGAACAAGGAGAAAAATATACCCGGAAACAATGGGCGATTAGCAGCACTGATGACAAGTAATTAATGGAGGACCCTGATTTTATATCCAGTGAATTTGCATTGTAAGTTTTGGCAAATTGTGGGTCTTGCTTCCTTGAACCTCAGCTTTCTCATTGGATAAAATGAAATGATAATACTTATCATAAAGACGAAGACCAATATTGCTTGAAATAAGAGGTGTCAAAGTTCCTGCCTGGCAGGTGAGAGAGTGAAATCATGTCTTAGACCTCAGGTTAAATCCCGCTTTTATAAATCCACTAGGTGTCTCTACCTTATGAATTAATAGGATTGGACCAGATGTGTGCTCATCTGCTAAATCACCTTTCTAAGAGTAATCTCCAGTCTCTCTCTTCTACATGCAGATTTCACTTTCTGTGCATCTTCTCTAGTTTTGTCTTATTGTCGTTACCAATATATAGTCTCAGCTCCTGCAGTTTCTGACTACTGTGCTTTTGAACTTGTGTATCTCTGTGCCATCCCCACCATCTTCCAGAGTGCTAGTGCTTGCTCCTGACAGCTAACAGACTGCATTCAACTGGATTAAACTTGTTGAGTGAAGGAGCGAATGAATGAAAAGATATTAAATAGCCTGTTACTTTGTGATGGAAAGGAAGTGAGAGTTGAGTGGCTTTTACTGTGTGACAATGCTTCAGTGTCTCGGGAGTTAATTTCTAAAACCTGCTGCTAACTAAATGTCAAGATTCATGCATTTAAAAATTAAATTTTTCCTCTAAAGATGTTTACATGATACTTCTTTTTAACTCCTCTTTGACTTTCAGCACATTGATTTTTTTTTTATGTAAGTGGTAAATATTGTGAATCAGTAGCTACAGTAGTGACCGTCTTTGAAGAGAATCAATCTGTAGTTAGTGGTGTTGGGAAAAGTTGCCATGATGTTCAATTCTGTGTTGTTACGTGTAATAATCTATAACCAAATGTTTGCAGATGTAGGTGACGTTCCTAGTGGAGATTAAAAGTGAAGGGCGAACCGGTTAGAATTGATAGCATGGTATTTTCATTATCTTGCATAGTGGCCAGTTCTAATATCTGTTGGCATTAGCCAAATGCTGCTGCTATGAGTGAAGCTGCAAGACATTAATTTCCAATTTATTTATGAAACAATATTGTTCATGACCAATAATATTCAAAAATCAAGGTCAAGACATATGAATCATTAGTTCATAAATGAAAGCTCTCGCTTGAAGTATATGTGGTGGTTCATATCAGTCATCTGAGCACTGAGGGGCCATGGAGAGGGATTACTGTAAACTCAAGGCCAGCATCCACTATAGTAAGGCACTGTTTCAATACATCCAGAATGAACAACATAAATTAAACGTACATTAAAAGCCAAAATGCCAATTATTTTATATTATGCTTTTGTTTAAACTATAGTTTTAAGTTCCTTTAAAATTAATCAAGGTAATTTTCTCAAGATAATGATTCCAGTTCTTCCCCCATAAACCCCTTGGCCACAGCTGATGTTTGACTTCCTTCCATTCTTAGCTGTGTTTCTCTGTAGTAGTTTATCTGTCAGATCGTTCCTTTCTATCTGCTGGAAATGTTGTCCTCAGCACTTCTGAAAACTTGCAGCCTAAAAGCAATCCTCTAACTGCAAGTTTCAGGTCCCCCGGAAAAACAATGAGTCACCTCACCTATTTGAGGCATATGCTGACCTCTTGGGCCAGATCCTGGGAACCAATCAATGAACTTCCATAACTTCCTGACCAATACTCAGGAGGCCAGATGAAATCAGTACAGCTTTGTTGCTTGTAATTTTTATCAAAACTATATTAAAGACACTACTAAGGACAGCCAAAGTACGATTTTCACCACATTCCCAAGTCTTGGTTTAAAATCTCAAGTTACCTGTAGTTAAGGTTTCAAATGACGCAGCCCAGAGACCATGGTGGAATGCAACTCTGCTTATTGCATGGCACTCAGAATCTGTGCACCCTGGGAAAACTGCGTAAATACAACTATGTTAGCCTTTCAAAACATTCACAGAAATTGGGAATAACATTAAATATTCACTTTGTCATATGTTTATTACAATGTTTTGAAAAATACTTCAGAATTCCTGAAAACAAAGTATAAATCTATTACTGATGTTTTAAAACCTATGTGTTAGACACTGTACCAGTACAAGCTAGAAGTTGTAAGCATTAAAGTTGTATATGTTTCTCTCTGAATTTTAGATTTTTTTGACTTATAAATTACACTCATTAAACACATTTGTTGAATAAAAGAAGGTAGTATTAGCTTGGCTGTTGTGGCTCACACTTTTAATCCCAACACTCAGGGGTAGAGACAGGCAAATCTCTGTGAGTTCGGGGCCAGCATAATCTGCAGATTGAGTTCCTGGACAGCCAAGGATACACAGAGAAATCCTGTCTTAAAAAACAAGACAAAACAAAAAACAAAACAAGCAAATAAACAAAGGATGATACCTGGGTCAGTCCAATACAGTCAATAAGGTATCTCTATAATACTAGTGTCTATGAATCATAGAGCCCATCAAATAAAGGGGGCTTTTTAGGAGCTTAAATTTTTATGCAGCCTTTATGATTATGCCTTTTTGCATTGATATATCATTTGGGGAAACAGTGTGTGTTCACATCAAATAAATAGCATGTTCCTTAATAATAATTTTCTTTAAGTAACCAGAAGAGAAGGGAAAACTCTTAATTCACAGATGCTACCTAAATTTTCATCACTGAATCATTTTCTCTAAGTGACTTGGGGAGCACATTCTATTCACAACCTCGGTGGATGTCATAGCTGCTTCTCCATGTGTCTAATACTTAACTAAGGTGCATTTAAGAAGTAGAGTTTGGAGAGCACTCTGATATTATCCCATAAGTAGATTTATATTATTGAATTTTTGAAACTTTTGTGTAATTCTACAGTATCTTAAATGTATACCCAAACACCAGTGCATCTTAAGGTTGTTTAATATGTATTTCTAAAGCTAAAACTTGGCACCATTTGTTGCTACATTTCCCCTGGTTCTGAAAAGGAAGATACATCTCCATGGTGCCAACAGAAATCACATCTTAAGTTCCAATTAAAATGTGACTTTTTTAACTCCAAAGCTCCATGTGACCATTTAGCCATCTGTTGGGTGACACAACCCCACTGATTTGAACCTAGATAATTATGACTGTAGGAACAGTGCAGAGAAAAGTTCAGCTCGGGATCCAGTGGAGAATGACTGTTAATTATGAAGAGATAATTACTAAGAGTTTAGCTCACATGGAGGGGGAGAAATAGCAAATTTCTGGTGTAGGTATAAATCACACACACACAAACACACACAGAAACATTTGTCTCGTCTCAATGTTTTCTTCTTTTTCTCTTACCTTCCTTCCTTCCTTCCTTCCTTCCTTCCTTCCTTCCTTCTTTCTTTCTTTCTTTCTTTCTTTCTTTCTTTCTTTCTTTCTTTCTTTCTTAGGCTTTTCAAGACAGAGTTTCTCTGTAGTTTTAGAGCCTGTCCTGGAACTAGCTTTTGTAGACCAGGCTGGCCTCGAACAGAGATCCACCCGCCTCCTGAGTGCTGGGGTTAAAGGCGTGCACCAGCACTGCCCAGCTACATTTGTCTACATTTTAATCAATGCCAGGAATATTCCTTTAAGATACATGCACCACGTAGTATGTCTACTAAAATCACAGTCACCAGGAGAGGTGCTGTTTTCTACAAATTCTTCCTTAGAGTCTTTGCACTTTGGTCGTGACTCATTTAACACATGAAAACATTTGTACTTATGGCCAGTGCTAGGAATAAGGGAGGGAAACCTAATTTTTGCCATTGTTAGAATATGAATAAAGCCCTCAGCATATTCTAAAGTTACATTACCACTAGAGAAGAAAAACTGGAATGGGTCCTCAGCTGTTAAGTTTGATGACAGAAGGGAGGAGAAGACTCGGTACCATTGTGCCCTCACGTAATACCACAGAGTATTAGATTTGTTTTCTTCTCACCTTCTTCATATGAATAACTGAGCTGGGAAATAAATAAAAGGAAAATCATCAAGAAAAAAAATCAAGCCAATGGTTTTTACCTTAGCTATATTGTCATTAGGTGAGATATCCCTGAGTGATGTAGTGGATACAGACCTTTACTATGGGCTCACCAGTGTTAGAATCAAAGGCCTCTATGGCTTATTAGTTCATGAGGAGCCTCCTAAGCCTTCACTGCAGCCATGAAATGAAGCCCAACTGCTTGGTTCATGTGAAGTAATTGAGTGGCCCTCTGGATACAGTAACGCTAAAAATTTGTGACTTTTGATTGTGGCAGAACGTAGCCTTCAGGAATTAGTGGAGAAGTGTAAGCGAAGGATTTAAATCACCCCAAAATAAAGATGCTAGAGAAGTCCGAATGTATTCCTTGTTCAGAAGTAGAATGAAGTTAGCTGCAATGATGTATCTTCCAGTTTGTATTTGCTCACCAGAATTATCAGGTGGAAATAATTCTTTACTACAAAGTATTTACAATTTGCCATCATACATGTTTGAATCCCAGGGAATCTGTATGATTAATGGAGATGGACAAGTCATGCATTCTCTCCAAGCTTTGATTTGGCTTTCTCTAAAGAATGAATAATGTAAATACTTTTTCTTGAAGACTGTAAAGTTAGATGATGAATCTAAGCTTTTTGTATTAAGTTATGTTTATCCCAAGCTCCCAGTAGGAATTATTATTGAGAGTCATCTTAGAATTATATTCACATGACATAGGATTCTGCTTAGAAACACACATAGATTATACATTTGAGACTTGAGGATCTTAAAAAACATCTCACATTGCAAATTGCTAATTCACTTTTCTCTTCTGTCCAACGATCTTGAATAAATTTGGATTACAGTATAAATTTAGGCTGACTTCTATCTGCTTGTTTTTGAATTAGCATGTCAGTTTGCAGATAAGGTTTTTATTTCATTAACTATTAATTATTTAGAAGTGCTAATTGCAATACAATGTGAAAGAAAGAATGGTGAACTCAAATCCAGGAAGCTTAACTTTTAAAAGTAGGTGTTTGTCCTAGGGCAAATTAATCTATCTGGCTTCCAGTTTCTTCAGACTTCCGAGGAAAATAAACTATGCCTATGACTTTGTCTCAAAGGCCATCTATGGCTGTCACATAAGTAGGGCAGATAAAAAAAAATATCTATCTTTTGTTTGTGATCAACTTTGTGTCTGTAGGTCTGCTTCTATCTCCACTCATTAGAAGAGAGTATGATTGCTTTTATTTTGAAGTTAATTTTCTCCGCAAGTCTGAGACTTTTAGTTGTCAGGTAACCTTAAAAGAACAACTTGTTCCACTCAGGTAGAACTCTTTCCTTGTGCCTGACCAGACCAGTCATACATGTGGGAAAGGCCCTCAATCCCCATGACTTTCTCAAAAGAACATGATGTAAGTTCTTATGAAATACAGCTTTTACTCTCAGAGTGAAAGCTACAGCTCTGGCTTAGTTCTTTGAATTTCTTTTAAATTAAAGAACAGAAAGAATTTCTATGGAATAATTTCAACTAAAAATATTTCTTGTACTTTCTGTTCTTGTTCAACAAACTTTTACAAGAAATAAAACATACTCAACACATATTTAAGAAACTTGAATGCTCATTAGTAAAATTCAATCAACTTACTGAATTTTATAACTTTTTATATCCAATTTGGAATAAAGATACCCAACAAAGAGAACTTTAAAGATGACAAGGAACAGAGGTATGTATGCCTGTACCCTGTGTGATTGCTACTGACTGGATTAAGAAAAGGAGGATTGCTGGTATGTAACTGAGTTTATCAGTTCCATTCCTGGGACCAGATAAAAGTCTAATAATGCAGACAGACCTTTGTGAACTCATAACCCCCAATTGAATAACACCAGCTACAAGCCAAATAATTTATTTTTTTCATAATAGAATGCTCTTTCTTCCACCCTCTACTATAACTTTACCTCAAAGGAAATTCTGCAGGAAGCAAAACGCATGAGGTTTTCATACGGTTTAGATTCTATTGTTTTGCCAGGCAGTGGTCATAATTTAATGGGAGACTGATTTTATTGTTCAATGTATATTTGACACTGTGCTACATTTTGTTTGCCATACTTGAAGTAGACAGTGAAATGAAACAATACAAGTTTTGTAATGAACCTTTCGTCTTGGTTTGCCTCATTTGACCCTCTCTGTTCTCGAGGCAAAAGCTTGGCATAATTTTCCTCAGAAACACATCTATCATTGCCCCCTACTGTTTCAGGATCTCTCTCGTCTCTGTATTTTAGAAAAGTGACTTTTTGAACCTTATGGTTCTTTATTGTCAGATGTCTAGCCAACATTCCAGACAGCACACAGGAAAGATCAGAAGAGAAACCCTG
Source organism: Microtus ochrogaster (assembly GCF_000317375.1). Lineage (NCBI taxonomy): Eukaryota > Metazoa > Chordata > Mammalia > Rodentia > Cricetidae > Microtus > Microtus ochrogaster. The sequence goes on along the minus strand of NC_022020.1, from coordinate 13,346,343 downwards.
AAGCCACCCCTCCTTCTAACCCAGTGAGTATGCTCTGGAAGTGGGAACAGCAAGGAAGCAGCTGAAAAAAAAAAAAAAACCAAAAGTTCCCTTCTAGGTCATACAACATAAGAGCTGTTCTATTTCAATACCGCAGAAATTTCTTCCTCTATGTCTTAAAACACGGTGGACACGACAGCTCTTCTAGAGTACTATTTCAGATGTGAGCTTTGTGTCTCAATTTTCTAAAGCACATTTCACATGGGAAAGTCAATAAAATGGAATCTATACAATAGAGGTATGTTCACGTTTGTAGACAAAGTGAAAAAGGTCTGAACCATATGAGAGATTTCTAACCAATAATACCCATGTGAGGCTAGCAAGATTGTTCTGTAGTTAAAAACTTACACTCAAGTCCAGTGACTTGAGTTCAAACCCCTGGATCCACAATGCATAAGAAAATCCGCTTCTGGAAGTTATCTTCTGACTTCCAAGTGTTTCTTGGCACTCACACACGTAGCTTAAACATACACAATGATATTTTTAATCCAAAAATAAGTAAGTAGTCATATAAATTTTGTGCTGAGGCTTTGAAATCCCTGAAGAGTCATGCTGAAGTGCATGCTCGGCTGCCAGGATACGTATTTTTTCAATTTCCCAGTATTTTATTATTATCCCTGTGACTTAATTTTCATGTGGTTTTTTAATCTATCATTTGCTTATCTTAATTAAAAATGTGCTATATCATTAAGCATTTCATCTTTCAGAGAGATGCTTTTGCATATAATTATGTGAAAGAAGAATAGAAAACTTTTAAATGATTATAATAAATGATCTGCAGAGTTGCCCACATTTTATAAGTAGCTTAGTTAGGCTATTAATTAATTTCTGTGTAGCCTATGGAGAATATATATTTCCAACATGTGCCTATAAAATTATTACTATAAAATCATATTTAAAAAATAAGGGAAAACATGGATTTAAACACATAGGAAATAATCTCACACACAAAAATAACCTTGGGTAGACAGAAATCATTGTGTGGCTGGCTGTGTTATCTTGTATTTAACTAAGGTAGGAAATGTTCTAGGTATATTAACCATATATATTCTTCATAAAATAGAACCTCAGTAAGCATTTGCACTATTCCCATTACAATTGTATGGCTTACTAGCAGGGCGTGGTAACAAACATCCATGATTACATTTTTCTGATAAGGAGATGGGAGGCATAGACAGGAGATAACCATGGAAGCTCCTGGACCAGCTAGCCTGGAAAACACAGTGATAATAACAGAACTTCTCAATCAAGGTGGAAGATGAAGACCAATATCTGAGGTGATCCTGTGGCCTCCATGTACATGATGCTCACTCACTCACACACACACACACACACACTCATGTGAGCACACTTTTTTTTAAAAAAAATCAGATTCTTTGGCATGGTTTGGTGTCAGGTTTTTGTTGTTGTTTCTTTGTTTTGTGACAGCACTGTTGTTTGTTTTTGTTCTGTCAATTTTTGTGCATTGTCATGTTCATAAGAGGATTAAATAGGCATGTTTATTTGCAAACTATGGTCAGCAGTCTTGCCATTGCCTGTTCATACTCCAAGACAATGATTCCAGATAAGTACTTGTGGCCACGGAGGCACAGGAATGAATGGCGTGTCTGTGTAGCAGCTGTAGCTCTAACCTCTAACTAGCTCTCATTTTCCATCTTTACGATTTTCATTTCCTCTACTGCAATAGATTCTCCTGCCCATGTTGGTGGTCTTCTGAGCTCTTCTGACATGTGGTCTGTTAATGATACTGTTAATAATTTTTCATATTCTTTCTCTCTTCTCTTTTAGTCTCGACCTATCCCTTCCCACCTTACTTCAGCAGTTGCAGAGAGTATCTTGGCTTCAGCCTGTGAGAGCGAGAGTAGAAACGCTGCCAAGAGGATGCGTCTGGATAAAGCCCAGGTACTGAGGAGCGTGGAGGAGCGCAGACTCGGACTGGAAAAATGCTATGCTCTGGTGATCCATTCATACCAAACCAAAAAATCTATGGTGGAAAGAGGGCTATAGCAAATCTGAATTAAGCTTCCTGTACCAATTTAATGACTGACTAAGAGGTTCTGGCTGATTGGTTATCATATTATTCAAATTTACCTTGCCGTTTATGACCGTGACTCAAATGTGTTCATTTGTAATGAAAATGAACCTACCTTCAGTGCTGTCTGGTCTGTACTGTCATGTACTTCTACACTGCTGGGGGGGCGGGGTTACTATACTACCAATGACAATAGATTGTGCTGATGATAATAGAAGTACAGACAATTTCTGAAAGATTAGAAAATCTTAAACGGGGACCTAATCTAATGGATATCCATGTCCTAAATTTATTCTTCTTAGTTAAATATCTGAGAACTGTATTCTTGAGGCTTGAATTGTGTAGTGCAATGGGTGCATATTTGGTACACTGTTCACCGGCACTTCTCTTGGTGGTTCTTTTAGTTCTGTATTTTTCTTTCCTTCCTATCCACAGAATAGACTTCTCTTCCTCTACTGGCATTCTTTCTTAATTATCCACAGTAAATTATCTAAATTACAGTGTGTTACACTATATGCTACTGACAAAGGCTTGCTTTATTCTGACATTTTAAATTTTATACAGTGGGTCCTTCACACTTATTGCAGCTGAGATGATTGTAGAGTAAATTGTTAGTTCAATAGTTTTTCTCAAGCATGTGAAAAGAGCCTTCTATTTCAAGATTAGAATATCTTTTAGATGTTTCAGAATGGCATTATTTTATGTACTACTTATTATTAAATATTATGTATTTATAGTCCAGAATTGCAAAGGGTGAAGCCTATAGTTAAACAAAATGTAGTATCAATGTTCGATAAAAACTATTTGAAAATGCCAATTTTGGAATTATTAATGGTGATATTAGTATATATTTGCATGTCCAAGTCTTCAGTTTAGATAATTTATCATCTTTATATTGGTGAAATTTATCATAAGGTGGGCTACAGCACTATACACATTGCCATCTGGGTAGCTTGTGCATTTGTAAAATAATCAACTTCACTTTGTTTCTCATATCTCCCAATAACTGATTGACAGCCAGATAGGTAATATCTGTGTGCTTCAGTTTCCTCATGAGAAATAATATTTGCAACAGTCATAATCCTCAAGAGTTGACGCAAGAATCCTAAAAAAGAGGACGCATGATACATCCTAAGCATTTTTTCTGGTAGCAAAGTAAGCAGCAATGAGGTCCACTTAGAAGATTCTCCTATCTAGGTCCTTTTTCGTTATCTCAGTAGCAGTGAAGCTAGAGATAAGCATCAATAGTTTAATATCTGATGTAATAATCTCTTGTCACTATAAGTACATTTGAGAAAAGATCTTAATTCTAAAAACTAAAATGTTCAAATTCTAGAATTAAAAAGACTTTTCTGCTTGACGGACAGTCACATGCAGCCCCTAGTGACTCTGGAATATATTTGCACTCTATAGTAAGCTGTAAAAGAGATAAAGACATATATTTAACTCATAAAATTGCCATGATGGTTTGGTAAGTCTCTATATTGTTAAGTGTCTATGCACCATATGCTTGGTTATCTCGAGCGGTAGAAATGCCACACTCACTTCGCTAGTCATTTACTGTTAACATTTGTGCTCACTGTTAAAGGTTGTTACATAAGACTAGTGTTTGTTTTCTTAGAGCACTCATCAATTAAAGAAAAACTACCAGCAATATCTAGGGATGAGATTGCCTGTTACTGTTCCTTAGAGTGGGATGGGAGGGTACCAGTGACCCCTTGACTCTGCTCTCAGATTTTCAATTCTATTTTTCTTTGTTTGCTAGAACATGGTGATTGTATCATGAAAAGTTGACTATTTTGAAATAGAAATATATACATTTAGAAGTCTCAAGATAGATGTAATTCTATTGACAGCCTCACTCCGATGTTGGATCCAAATCTTTGTCTAATTATGGGCTCTTGGCATTGAAACCATGCTTTCTTCATGTACCTGTAACCAGACTCACAATTCTTAGAACTTGCCCATGGTTTAGAGGTTTTCCATCAGCAGCTGACTGAAGTAAAAGCATAAAATTTCAAAACCTGAAAGGTCAAGTTCTGTTTTTGTGTTAAGCCTCACCCTGACCCTTCGTTGCCACTGGATGGCCACATAGTGAGCTCTAATTATGTATGTTCTTCATCGTTTATGATGTTTGATGAGTTAATTGGATTTTATGGAGCTGTTTGATCGATGAACATGAAAGATGTTATGGATGTGCTAAATTCTTTCTTTCAAACGTCCATTTCATAAAATCTATGCAGCACAGGCCTGAAGCCAGCCAGTGGCAAGGTCAGAACTGAGAGCTTCATCAGACATCAGAGTTTATGGAACTGAAGGGAATCGCTATGCACACCAGGATATATGCAGGGTTTCTGTCTTGCATATGAAAATATGGAATTTGTTCATGATTAAAAAGAAATCCTCCCTCATTTGGGTACTGGAAAAAAAAAAACATGAGCAATGTCAGACTTCACTTTTTCATCTCTGACAGTGAAAATTTGGAACGAGAGTTTCCTGTGTCTCTTTTGCTCATTCTCCATTCTTTATCATTCTGAGTTTCTGCTGTTGTTTAGGGTTTTGGTTGTTTGTCTGTTTTGCTTTTAGATTTTTTTCCTTTAAAACAAAGTCTCACTCTGTAGCCCAGGCTGGCCCCAATTGTTTGGTGATATTTTGGGTTATAGACAAGTCCCACCAGAAATATGCTTAGATGTTATCTAGGTTATAGTGCATTTAAAAAGATAAACTGGGCAAAAAGGGACAGAGTGACACCAGATCCTAGCTGGCTGCTTAATTCTTGTTTATGTCAAATTTTTGTGATCTTTTGAGGAGTGTCACACATTTTGTCCACATGCTTGACCAATGATTAATATTAAGAGTTTGGAAATGATTTTTTTTTAATTTATAGCTTCCATTCTTCTAATTGCATTCATTGATAGTTCTAAAGAAGAGTTCACCTAAAACCAAACGGTTGGGGGCTACCCCCCACCCCAAAGCATTCTCGAGTCTCCTGTCCTTGAAGGAGAAAGTGGTGAGCACCGGGGGATAGCCCTTTGTGCAGTTACTGAGAAAAGTGGGGAAAGGATGCTTGAAGGGGTTGTAGCGCCTGTGATTAAATTCAAGAACCCAGTCGGTGGGATTGGCCTGTTGCTTAATTACTTCGATCTAATCAAAAGTGAGGGAAGAGAATAATAAAATGCTGATTTTCTTCTAAGTTAAAACAAATTATTATCAGATATCCTGCTTGAACTTATGGGCTCAAGACTTAGAAATATCTATAAAGTCCACAGTTTCTTACTGTATTTTTTTAACATAACCATGATGCATTTACTGAAGTCTACATTTCTTCATGATTTCTTCCTTGCTCCGCTAAAGAGCTAGTGAGTGGAGCTGTTAGTAGAAGACATGCCATTATGGATGCAAACACTGAAACTCTAGCTGTGCATGAAGAGAATCTTCATACGTTTTATTTTGTCTTTGATACATTTGAAAACTATCAAAAACACTGACTGAGACAATTTTGTCTTTTTAAAATCCCCACCCCCGTGTGTATACATGGTGTGCCTATGAGTATGTATGTGCATTTATGTCCGTGTCAAGACACATGCGTGGAGATCAGAGGACAGCTTCACCTTCTACCTTGCTCGAGAATAACTTCTCTTTGTTATCCACCTTCATATATGCCAGGTTAGGAGTCCCACAAAACTTGGGAGAGGTTCTTGTCTCCTCCCCCTTATTCTGATTTGGGAGTTCTGGTAGTACAGATGCAAAAGCTCTGAGCTTTCTCTGACTTTGTATGGGTTCTGGGAATCAGATGCTCATGTTTCCAGGGAAATGTTCTACCCACTGAGTCACTAGCCTCGTGGAACAGATTTTGAGCTAAGAAGCCTCTTCATCATGTCTACAGTTTTAACTCCTTAAGACGATAAGCTTGACCACACATTGAATTGAAAGCTATATTTTCAGTAGATTTTATTATTTAACTACAAACTGTTGTAGTAACTGAAATATGACTTGAAACCTATTTTCTGAGTTTGCCAGTGCCTATCTCCTTGTCACTATTCCTGGATCTTCAGTATGCTCCTAGCATTTTCCTTTCTTACAGTCAATATTTTGGAGAAAGATTTATGTTTTCAAATCATTTAATATGTTTCAACATTGCTCCTCTATGTATAGGATAAAATATATTAAATAAGGAAAACAAAGCCCCATTGAGGGTAACTGTAAAATATTCTTTGTTTTATATTTTATGATAATTTTGGGCTCTGTATGGTACAGTATATGTTGTCAGACAATGATGTCCTCATTAATAAGGATATTAATAGCAGACACATAAAAGGATACAGCATTGTCTGAGACATCTTAGACTTATGGCCAAGGAAATTGTCACGTTTTATGAACCTGGATAAACCAATATTTAGAGACATTGTAAAAATTTCCCAGTGTATTAGCTTGTTTGGGAAGACACTCACTCTTTAAGATAGCCATCTTGTGCTTGATGATAATACTGACTTAAAATTTTTAAGGTATTTTTCAGTCATATAGCATGAATTTTGACAATTTGAGAAATTAATAAGGAAATGTTTACTAAAAATTCTATTCCCCATTTTATAGCACACTTGCTTCTTACAATTTTTTATTAGTTAAAATTTTTTATTTATTTTACATCCCAATCACATTTTCCCCTCTCTCTTCTTCCCCCATTTCCTCCCACCTCTTACAGTTTGATAGACAAAAACTTCTAAATATTATGAGCATTACACTATGTCTTCCACTTCCTCTGCTTTCTGAGGATTTACTCTTTTACCATTAATCTTGTTGGGACTATTTGAAATTTTCCCATTGCTTCATGAATTCCTTTTCATTGACTACTAGGGGCATATTCTACTTATCCTAATACAAATTTCAAATACAAACATCATCTTGCCTATTATTTCTAGGATAATTCCCGAGTAGCTGCATTCATAATGAATAAATAAATAATTTTTTTAAAAAAAATGAAAAGAATCCCCAAGGCTCTTAAAAGTCTCGATAAACAGAAGATCCATATCTTTGTAATTTTTCCTTTTAAATCTGATATAAAACCAAATTTAGTATAAATTAACTAAAGTCACAATTATGGAATATTATCCTCCAATATTTATATTAACAATGGCTTTAAAGAGAGTAGTAATAGTGATAAAAGAGTATCTCAGTATGTAGATGTGTGGACACAGGAACACCAGAAGGAATGACGAGGTCAGCAGGTGCCTGCTTCTCTAAGTCACATTCATGAGAATGCAGAAACTAAACTGTCCTCTACAAGTGCCAACTTGATGGGTTGGTGACATAATTCCCAAAAGATGGTAACATTCCAGGCAAAATGATGCAATAGTCTCTTCATTTACACAGGTGACAGACCTGAGAGAGTCTAATATGTATGTGAATGCAGACACTAACACCTTTGATTGTTCCTAACAATCAGTTTAAGTTTTGTCTCTACACATTCACAATGTGCTCTCTGGCTATTTGCATACATCTCTGAGCAGACTCCAGGTTGGTTCCTCTAGGCCAGGTAGATCTTAACTTCTACAAATACATATTTGCCATTGTGTTTTAAAAACTGAGTTTGTTATTCACATTTCACGACAGTTGAGGGAAAAAATGTCAATGGTGGTCTGAACCAATTCTGCAGAGAAAAATATTTGACTGCAATGCTGTTTCCATTGTGTAAGCAGACTACCTGCATCGCTAATATTCTGTAGTGTTAGCCTGATAATGGCTAGACTCAAATATCAGTGGGTTCAGCTGGTGTCCACAAGTGAGAACTTTTGTACGGGAAGTTTTTAAAACTTTCTGGTTTTTCTATTTATTTGAACTACTCTTTCTGTAAATATTAAATTATCTGACTTAGTAAGGAATGGTTGATGAAAATTACTTCTAAATTCATCCTAAAATAATTTATTTGGTAAATTTGCATTATTTTCTGATAGGCAAGTTTAGCCAATATAGAAAGGAGGAAAAGTTTCCCAAGAAGCCATTAACATAGCTTTTCCTGACCTTGTTAACTGCTTTATAATATTGGATTTTTAATTCTGGAAAACTATTAATCCGTCATTGCAACTCTCACATTGAAACTATATAAGGCATCATTTTTCATTAAGAGACTCTCGTTCTGTTAAAGATCGGTGAGGTGCAGATGGTACCCTGTGTAGATGGACTGTTGGAGACACTGAGGTAGAGTTCTGTGAAGTCTTTCTGGGTACTTGGAAGGATCTCAAGAGGAGGGACTGTTTCAGCTAGATCTTAAGAAGAGGAGATATTGACAGCAGTAAACCTTTCAGATGTATTCTTGACATGAAGAGCATTTCCAAACAATAGATGTCCTTTGATACCTAAAACAATAGTCTCCATAAAAGAAGCTCAGGGTGTGTGTGTGTGTGTGTGTGTGTGTGTGTGTGTGTGTTCATTTGGGCCACGTGTATATACAATACACATGCATGTGTGTGGAGGTAAGGGGCTAACCTAGGGTTCCTTCCTCAACTGCTGTCCGTCCTATTTTTTGAGGCAGGGTCTCTCTCTGAGCCTGGAGCTCATCACTTGGCTAGACTGGATGACTAGCAAGCCCTGGGGTCCACTTGTCTCTGCCTCTCCAGCACTAGAAACGCAAGTATGTGCTACTACAGTTGGCTTTTACACTGTTGCTAGGGACCAGAGTGAGGTCTAGATGCTTGTGCGTCAAGCACTCCATCAACTGAGGCATTTCTCTGACCTCAACTTGATATTTTTGGTAAGAAATGGTAGGACATGGAGCTGGATGGCAGGATTCTGCTGTGCTCTGCAAAATACCGCACACACAAAGGGCTTGCCAGAGGGAAGTGCTGAAGGATAAGACTTTGCGTGTCTGGAGAGTTTCACAAGCAGGTGTGTAAGAAGATGCCATCCATAAAACCTTGGGGAAGCTGAGTTTCTCGCAGTGTGGAGGTGCCTCTTATGATGTGTTTTGCCAGGATGTCGCTATATTTTAATTACAATTTGGTATATATGCCTAAAATAATTATGGAAGTTCAATTGCAACAAAATAATCATAGAAATCATGTCTGTCACTGATAAATAGACACAATAAACACAAGTAATATTGAATGCCATTTATTTATTATCACAATCTAGATCAAGTAATCCAGAATATTTCAAATAATATATGTTCATATAGTTACATTCAAAATTGCCTTTCTACCTTAAAGATATTTTATATCAAAAAGTAGTTATTACAGTCTTACTAAATTAATTAGATGATTTTTAACATTTTCAAGAAATGAAGGTAAATTTATTTCTGTTTGGAGTATGTCATTATTTCACTCATTTTCTTCTTACATAAATTTAACTTAAATAAATAAGTTATTTCATTCACTTTTTTCTCAGACACACCAATCTATGTGTATCTCAGTGATAATGTAGCCCTATAGTTCTGTCTGTTGACAGTAGTGTGATTCTCTCTTGGGCAGGTAGGACAATGGGAAGCTCAGCAGCTTGGCTTATTGTGTGTGACCTTTCTGAACCCTTTGGGATTCTGAACAAAAGTCCCACTCTGTGATGATTTGGTTTCTCCATCACTTGCCTACTTTATTGCCTTTTGTTCCGGACTCATGTAAAATATTCACATATTTAAGTAGAAAATTGCACTTTTAATTTTTAGGCTTGTCTTTAGCTTTTGATGTTATCAATTGCAAGGTAGTAGATAGTGCCTACAGGATGAATAGGTAGGTTGAATTCAGACACAGAATTCAGCATAGCATATTGATATGCTTTTGCTGTCAAAGCCAGGAAAACACACAGCTGACTCGTTCTCCGTGAACAAGGCGGTTTTTTTCATGCTGTTTTAAAACGGCTATTTTTAGGCTTAGCCGAGAAATGATGAGTCTGGTGTATCTGGTTTGCAACAAATGAATTCATTTTTATCTTGTAATTTGTCCATTCATTGTTCTATCATTTCCCCTTAATTTATATACTTTACGAGCCATTAGTAACTGAAAAGGATCCATATTGCATATATTGGGAAAACTGTACTGAAGTCACACATCTGTTATGAAGTTAAGGGATATCAAAGCTCAGAAAATTGGGTATTATTTTCCAAAGAAAGAGATTTTGTTATTCTTGACACCACATATGAAGTATATACAAGGACTCTAACAGACTCAGGAAATACAGAGTTTGTAGGAAGTCAGTCTTATATTGAGAGTTGAATGGACATTGCTTGGACTTTAAAGGAGCTGAAGAGTAGTCCTACTTAACAATTATTTCCCTTGTCAGTCTTTCTGTGTACTGTTGTCTCGTGGTTACTAGTTCAGCTGTGTACCATTGGAGCATCTGCAGTAGGCTCAGGGGCTGCAGACGAGGTAACCGAACACACCATCTTCTAAAGAGTGTACCAAGCAGGCGTCTGTTTTCGTTGGTGGTCTTCACATGGACTCCTTCTCATTATGGTATGGGAGGCTGATGGTCTTTGTACAGCAGTTTTGTTTTTCTTTTGACTAGTCCATTAAGAAGCTTCTGAAGTTTCCAGCATCAGGAAGCTCATCTTTATGGTCCCCTCAATGTCCTCTACCTTGTCAGCAAAAATTCTGAGGGAAAAAATGACTTGCCTTAGACATCGCATTGACTCCTACACTTCCGCGTGGCACCAGCATTATCCCTCACTCACACTCCAGGAGGGAGACTTGTGGAAAACCACTGCTCAGTGTGTTAGGGTTCTGTGGGAAGTTTTCTGCTATTGTTACCGGCAACATCAGCAAGAAGAAAAGGCCAGGCATCATGAATCAAGTCAGATTTTTCCTGTAGATCAACCAGCTCCAGAGTAATTTTCCGTTCCTATTGTAAAATTTCTGGGCTCTTTATTTAAGAAAATGAGATGGGTCCTTCTGGCACCTGCAAAAACATGGCAGGGACTGACATACTTCTTTGTCTCTAACGTTTGTGTTTTCTAACTCCTTTATGAAAAATCTAAGTATCGTTTAATAGATATGATAGTTCTGATTTCTGGATAGAGACCAGTCAAAGATGAAAATGAGCTACAGTTAAACCTAAGTATAAAATATCTCAATGTGAGCAAAAACTTCATATGTTCAAGAAAAGAAAATCCTCATGTAATTCAAGTAACCAGACATGAAACTTCTCTGTAAAAACATCATTCTTTTGGCCAATTAGTTATTTGAAGAGAGAATAGGAAAAAAGAGGACAGAAAGACTGTCTTCAGCTGACATATCTGAGAAGGCAGAAGAGTAAGGTAACCTGATCAAAGCCCTTAGAAGTCAAATAGGAGGAGGTAGGAGTTTCAAGATGTCCTGTGAGTCTATGTGGGCATGCAACTCATAGGTTGCTAACATGTTCCCAGAAAGA
>NC_022020.1:13315660-13334367 GCF_000317375.1 Microtus ochrogaster | reverse complement strand
ACACACACACACACACACACTAAACATAAAATGGACACACACAGGCAGCATGGCACATGCACAGCTGTGCTCATTCTCTCTCTCTCTCTCTCTCTCTCTCTCTCTCTCTCTCTCACACACACACACACACACACACACACACACACATCACACGTACCATGGCCACACATAGGCAGCATGGCAATGCATACCTGTGCTCATTTATATACACACATCTCACATTCCATGGACACAAAGGCCTGTGCTCACACACACACACACACACACACACACACACCATCACACATACCATTGGCACACATAGGCATCATGGCACATGCTTCAGTCATTAGCAAAACATAATTATAACAACAACATTAAACATAAATGTATAATATATAGATTAAAACCAACTTATTTTTATGAAAATAACATTCTTAAAAAGTGTTAGTTTTTAGCTTAGATTTTGCTTCCTTCACCCTCTCTTTTTTTTTTGTCTTCATTCCTCTCTTCTTTCCCTTTTTCCTACCTTGTCAGAGATTCATTCATTGCTTTTGCTTATGTTACTGGAAACATAGATTTCATTTAATAGGATAAAAAAGACATATCCAGTGCAGAAGATTCATGCCCCTTCTGATTTGGGAGTAATGTTCCAAAAAATAGAGAAAGCTTCATGAATTTCAGCTCTCAGCATGCAAGAATTTGAATATTACTATGAGTGCAGAACTCTAAAGGCCACATTAGTTTAATTCAATTGCATCTTTATTCCATTAATTACTGCCTATGAAGCCAGTTTGCAAAGTCCAATGAGGCTCTCGAGTTATCCTTAAGATTGTCCTATTGTCTGTGAATTTTCTTAACTTTCACCTTGAGTCAGTTTCTGAAATGCAAGTTCCTTTCTATACTTATAGTGAAATAGCACTTAGTGATTATTCATATTCTAGTGGCCACATCTGTCAAACATTTCATATGCTCGGGTCCAGACTTCAGTTCTACTGTCTTTACCTTTCAGTATTGTTTTCAATTAACAGTTAAAGCAAAAACAAAACAAAATCAACCAGCAAACCAACCAACCAGACCCATAAAAAGTCAGAGCATTAGACAGCATCATACTTGAGAGTTCAAGTTCATTTGCACGTATATTCCTGTATTTGGGTTTATCAGACACAGGTAATATGCATTGCTATTGTTTCTTACAACTCAGAGTTGCAGAGGTAAAATAGAAGTGTCTCTTGGCTGTGCCTGGTTTCTGTCTTCCTGAGTGACATTGATGGCTTGAGGGAGTTTGAATATGAGCTTAACTAACTCTTCCACCAGCAGATCCACTTTCTTTCCAGCTGTTCACAGCCCTGCCCCACACCTGGCCTTTATTATATATTCACCTCATGGTGTATCTGTTGAAGATGCACCCCCCCATGAAGCGCTGGTAGGCACGCTGAAGTCACCTCACTATATAACTCTGAACACAATGTATTTTAGAACTTGACACATGTCCCGCTACACCGTAATGGCGTCCAGGTATCTCAGAATAGTGGTTGACTCTGATTTTTATCATTCTCTGGGATTAAAACAGCCTTGCTTGCTTATCATTCTGAGGTCCAAAGAAGCCCAGTTTCATATTAGAATGAGGATAGGCATTTAATAATAATTATATGTTGGCTAGATGTGGCATAACAGTCAGTCTTAAAAGAGACTTTGCACAAAGTGCTCACCAACATCAACGTTGCCCAAGCCCAAGAATGGTACCATGTAGCCAGTCAGTTATCCATATTGATGCTGCAGTTTCAAATGCCAGGACACAGCCTAGTAAACATCACTTTAGCAACAAATAAGGAAACATACAAACACAGCATTGTGGAACCAAGGGTATGAGCACGGAGTAGACTAAGAATCCCTCAGCATTTAGTTTTTGGCCACTGTTGCTTTTCACTGCTCTGCTAGAGAAATAAGCCAGATATTAGGTTTCTGACAAAACAATTATGGGGAGGCGTAGATGCAGGGAGCTGACCTGACATTTGCCCCTTGGTAGTTGTCATAGCAGCGGGCTGAATATAGCAGTTTGATATAAGCGCAGGACATGGAGCATGTTCTCCACCAAATGCAGCACATTAGAGCATCGATATACAGGGATAGAGATGAAGCCTCATCGCAGCTATCTTTTTTCTTTAGTTCTGATCAAATGCTTCAAATACACATTCCATGAAAGTGCCCCTTTTAAACGCAATGATGATTTTGTGTCCTTGAAGGACTAGCAGCATGTATACCACTAGTAGACATTGGAGAGAAAACATTTTTAAACAAAGCTGCTAAAAGTATTTTCATTCTTAAAACTAGGTAAGACCTTCTTACAAAATAATGTATCTTGTGTCTATACACCATTTTTATTTACTTTGTTCTTTCAGAAATATATTTATGTACATATGTGTATTCTGTATCTGAAAACTATACACAAAGTTAACTACCTAAAGTTATGTATAAAATATTCACATATATGCAACTGTATTAGGCACACAGAAAGAAAAGGGTCTTATTGACATTCTTAAGGTGGTTTATGTCCATAAGTTATACCTAATGTGAAATGATTCATGCAAAACATAGAATCCCTTCTAACTCTGTTCAAGAGGGAAAATACTTGCAAATTATCTTTAAGTTTTTATATGTGAAGACTAAAGGAATGGTCATTGCAATCATTTGTGCTTTATAAAAACTGTTTAAGTGTTACTAGTAAGAGTCTAATATCTCTCTCTTCCCTTTTCTGTCCTCCCACACAAAGCATAGACAAACTCACAAAAAAATGAACTTTTCTTTCAAAATAAAAAGAAGTGCTAGAAATCAAGAACACACTCAAGACAACTCATTTAAAGTGAAAACTGAAAAGCATAAATAAAACATAAAAGGGCCATTGGGTGTGACAACAAGTTCACAGCACTTAAAGCCACACTGGGTATTGGGGGATCTTCTTCTTTATTGAGTATAACCAATGTACATACACCCATTATACTGTCACTGGTAATCAAGTTAAAAAGTGTGTCTCAAGGGACACACACAAAACTGCTCTTTAAATGCAGCAGGTAGGAACAGTACCAGGCTGATTTCTCGGTGTCCTAAGACCCAAGTGTGTGGTGTCTTCAGTGACAGGATCTTACCGTACAGTTCTGAGAGTAACCAAGAGCAATGGCAATAGCTTGTATCTTCTGGAGCAGGAGCCAATGAGACCTCAAAGGAACATAGCCTGTACCTGGCCTCAGCTTTTATTTGATAGCTTTTGGCTTCTGGGAGAACGGCTGTGGAACTACGTTCTATTAGAAGGCTCACGAATCGGCAGCACAAGAACATTTGGTGTATTAAAAAACAAACAAACAGACAAAAACCCATAAAATTCGGGATAAAATTGGTGGGTGGATATGTTGGGGTTGGGGAATGGGATTCTATCAAAACACGTTATAATCCTGTATGAAATTCTTAAATAGGAATTTTTTAAAAAATTAGCAAGGATTAGTATCTGTTGGTAAAGCCCTGGCCAGGCAAGTGCTATGCCCAGGGCTGGGATAATAAGAATCCAGGGAACAGCTAGTAGAGTGGGTGTGGTGCCCCTGAAATTCCAGGGCTAAGAAAGCAGAGGCTAGTGTCAGACTAGACATACCAGTGGGTTCTGAGTTCAATGACAGAGCATGTCTCCATGAATAAGGTGGGAAACAACTGAGGGAAACTCCTGAAGACAGTCTCAGGCTTCCACACAAAGGAACTGACAGACACACACCATAACCAGGTAAGAGAAACACAGACTTTGATACAGAGGGCTGAAGGATGCAGGCTTTATAGAAGGCTCCTAGTTTTCCATTAGTTTCTGCTACATTTCAAGATGCTTGCTTTGTTTTTCTGACTGTATATAATGTATACATTGTCTACACAGCAACTTAGCACTATTACAAGACTTTTACAGAGACCATTAAAGCCATATTCAATAGCATCTTGAATAGCAGATGCCCTAGTGCCTTTTAACCACTTAAATCTCCTGGGACAAAAAAAAGTGAGGTGTGGAGCTGGGCCCAACCTTGCACCCTGCTCGGATCAGGCTCCTGAGAAGCACTGGAGTGTTTACAGGCAGCTCACTGCAATGTCCGCACTCCTAAGTGCACTGCAGTTCCCTTTTCCAGATGGTCCACAAAATGCAAGGGTGAAGAAGGGAAGTTGCATCTTATTTGCATAATTTGGCCTTGGAGGAATTAAAAATATAAATCGCCTTTTGGGATTGGGAGCAAAAGTGAATAAAAAGGAAAACGAAAACTGCAGCAAAATATCTGGGTTGCAACAAACAACAAATCTCAACAAAGGCAAATTCTGAAGTGAAGACAATGCTGAATTTAAAGATATGATTTGTACAGCTCATTATTCTGCACTTTAATTTTGTTTTAAATGCCATTTTTTACAGTAAAATAAAATCTTCCCATCCTGAACATTTGGGTAATATTTGAACTTCAAGCTGTCATTCAAAGCAGTTAGTAAACTTTAAAAGTTCAAACACAAAAAAGAACAATTTGAATTTTTTTCTGTAGACATTGGATGGAAGGTATACCTAAAACTGGATACATGTAATCCTAAGAATGCCTAAACCAATCTTAATTCAATTTATGCTATTTTATTTACAAAAGAAACATAAAAGGGGCTACTTTTAAATTTAAATTTTTAATTCCACTAGTATATTGTTTCATATTAAAATAAACCCTATTAAAGGTGTAGCAATAAAGCTGGGCAGTGGTGGTACACAACTTTAATTTCAGTACTTGGGAGGCAGAGGCAGGCATATCTGAGTTCGAGGCCAGCCTGGTCTACAAGAGCTAGTCCCAGGACAGGCTCCAAAACAACAGAGAAATCCTGTCTCAAAACAAACAAATAACAACAACAAAAGAAAATAAAACAGAGGACATATCCATCTTTCTTTACTTCTTTTTTTCCCCCTAATTTTAATTATTTTGTTTTGATTTCTGTGTCTATCATGCTGGGACTGAACTCAATACAAGACATGACTGCTACAAATAAGTCACCTCCCGGTCCCATTGCTCTTTTTATACTTTGTGTCCTAATTTTGTAGTCACAGAGTTAGCTTAAGGTTGAGGCACACTAGTGTACAAGGTCTACTTTAGATAAGTATTTTCTTTAACCTATCTTAATTATGCATAACGATGTTCCTGGCAGTCTCTGCCAGAGTAGAAGACCTGGTTAAAGGTGTTTCAGTAATGAACAACTGCCCGTGATGGAGGAAGGACAGCCCTGAACACTGAGTTTGAATACGTATCCTGCTTGTCATTTCCAACGTAATTTAACGAAGATTCTGGGAAGGCCTCGCTTTGGGACAAGAATGAATTAGGACTAGAGCTGAGTTCTGAGTTCCCTGAGTGCCCCATCATCCGTGGGAAGGAAGAGTGTGAATGGGAGGAGATGATGGTTTGAAGGGAAACAGAAGGGGTTTGTACGAAAGTCTCTTCAGTGAGGATTTGTTCCAGAACCTGGAATGTGAAGCGGATGCCAAATAAACTTCCAATAATCAGCAAAGCAGAGTGTAGAATTCAAAGAATTCGGAAAATTTTTGCTCTGTCCCACCCACAGTCTATCTCAGACAGCTGAAGTGGCCCCACTGCATCCTGGCAGCTCAGGAGAGTTGCAAGTGTGGGAAGGTGGTAGTCTTCAGCGAGAGTGTGGCTTTGGGATCAATCAGATCTGTTATACCAATTACTACAACTCTATGTTGAGCAATGGGAAAAGGCCACTCAAGTCATGCAAGTCTGTTTTCTCTAAACTTGAGAAAGTCTTTTTTTCTGTTTTCTTTTACTTTTTCATCTCACTTAACTTATATGAGCAAAGCAAGGGTGTGTGTGCACAAGCAGAGCACCTGCCCCAGGGCACACTCCTGGGAGAGCTATTTTCTTCACCAGGGAGAGCTTGTTACTTTCACATTAGAGCCTGCTGGATCCCAGCATCTTTTGTGTAGATGTCTGTCTTTGTTCTATTCCTTTGAAGAGATACTATGACCATGGCAACTCTTAAAAAGGAAAAACACTGAATTGGTGTGACTTACAGTTTCATAGGTTCAGTCCATTATAATCATGGGAGGACATGATGGCATGCAGGCAGACATGGTTCTGGAGAAGGAGCTGAGAGTGCTACATCTTGATCTTCAGGAAACAGGACTTTAACTGTGACACTGGGCAGAGCTTGAGCATAGAAGACCTCAAATCCATCCCCAGCAGTGAGACACATGCTCCAATAAGGTCATGCCTACTCCAACAAGTCCAAACCTCCTAATAGCGCCACTTCCTTTGGGGGTCATTTTCTCTGAAAGCACCACAGTGTCTTTAACTAAACCGGACTCTCTGTCCCTGTGTTCTCCATTCTTTCACTAAACCCTGTCCCTGTTCATGACACAAAGCAGTTCATCTTCTCCTCTGTACACTAACATGCATCCATTTAAAGTAGTACTTGACATTTTCTCATCAAAGATGAACTATTTGACATCCCAGTAAAGAGGGTACCCCTACTGTTCACACGCTCCACCAACTGCTTGTCCATACTCCCTCCTGGATAGTATTAAGTGTAACAACACATGGAATATTCAGTGCAGATATCAAGACATCAGTCAAGGCGGTCTGTGACTGTCTCTTCTTTCCATACTGCTTCTTGACATGGGAGTCATGGTTCTCTCTGGATCTGTTTCCTCTCCTTAAGCATGGATCTGTTTCCTCTCCTTAAGCACTACTCTCCCATCTACAAATCACTGCTTCTATCAGGAACTCCAACAAGCCGATCAGGGAGAGGTGAAGAATGAAACGTGGGACAGTGCCATCTTTGCAGGCACTGGGTCATGCCCTCCAAGGACTGACATCATGGTTTACTTTTCTTACACATTTAAACATAGTAGAGCTTGAAGAGAGGAAGTCTCCATATGATAATTATAGTAACAAAACTTCAGGGCAGGTTATGTGGAAATTCTCTTACAAAGTAGCAATGCACCTGTGACCTTACAATAAGGATGAATTCTATTGGCTGGCAAACAGAGCGACCTAGAGAATAAGCACAAGGATAGATTGTATTGATGGACAGTGGGACCTCTTTCATAAGGATGTGCTCTATTTACTGAGAGACCAAGTTCAGGATTAGGGCCTAAACAATGCTCAGGATATTGGGGGATTCAGGTGAAGCCTGGCTCCTAATAGAACAGCAAAGAACACAGTGGTTGTTTGACCACCTCACTCCAGCATTCCAGGTGAAGAGGAGTCATTCATTTCCTCCCATTGAAGAAAATAGGCCTCTGTGGTTGACAATTTTGGTTTCTCTGCTGTTTACTCTAAGCTGTGCTTTTTGCAAGTATCCTCATGGACTGCTTCTGTCCACCTTACTTTAAATTCCATAGCCTTGTCTTCAACATTCTGTACCTTAGAGTTAGGCCTGTTTGTCATGTATAATGCTATCATTCACTATCATATAAAATGAACACTTTAGTTATTTACCTTTCAGTGGCCATCTTTAGTCCTCATTGAATCAAGTGTTTAAGAGCAGAGAACTTTTGACAGCTTTTGGTCATGACTCTGGAACTCTATCAAGCACAGAGTGGAACAAAACAAATAGAGTGAATGAAAACATATCATTGCTTGCTTTCTCTTTTTCTCATGGCCTTGGTGTTTCTCGGATGGAAAGACTGGTTCTTCTTATGCTTGTAGTATGGGAACAAGAAGACACTGTGGCTGAGCCTCTCCATTGGGAGCAAGAACTCCATGTCTGGATCTTAGATCCTGAACTCACAGAACGACAAGTCGCTCATGCCTTTTTGCCTTCCACAAAGCCATAGCTTAGTGATGTCTAATTCAGAGGGTTGCAAGGATTGAGTCAGTGACCGGGTCAGAGCAGTTCCTGATGCAGTCAGGTCTTGATAAGCACTGTCTGAGAGCACTTCTCTCCCTCCAGGCACTGCAGTTTTGTGAGTATGACCTATGCTGGATGTATATTTTCATCTATCTTTAAGTCCTCTCCTCTATGCATGTACTGGCCTTTTTCAAACTCTCACTTACTTATAATTATCTGTGTATATTACCTGTATACCATGCTAACATGTAAGCTCACTAGAAGCAAATATTCCACCTGTGTTGTTTTCTTCATCTGTTGTCATGGTGTCTTGCACATAGTATGTGTTCAATATATACTATAGTATACTTTGTATTCAGTTATAAGTGGATTTTTCAGTGATGTGAAAGTTCCTTATTTTTTGAAACATGGAGCACCTTTAACTTAGTGTAAAGTTACAGCTTTGGCCCTGTTAAATTTACCGTATGCAGCTGCACTGTAGTTGACATTTTCTTTGGGCCACCAACCAGCTCCTAAATAAAGACATGGAGACGTATTACTAATTATAAATGCTCGATCTTAGCTTAGACTTGTCTCACACTTTTAACTTAATATAACCTGTTTCTGTTCATCTACATTTTGCCTCTGTACTTTTTCCCTTTCTTTCATTCTTATGTCCTACTTTCCTGCTTCCTCTGTGTCTGGGTGACTGGCCCCTGACATCTCTCTGTCATCTTCTTTTTATTCTTCCCGGAGCCTAAATTCCTCCTTCTACTTAATAGCTCTGCCAGGCAGTCTCCCCTATACCTCAGCCAATGCTATTGGCCATTCAGCTTTTATTATACCAATCAGGTACCTTAGGCAGGCAAGGTATCTTTATATAATAGCAATGCATCTTTTATATAGTTAAACAAATGCAACACATCCTTGCAAAGCTAAACAAATATTTCACATTTCCTGCTTTTTGTCTAAATAAAAAAAGTCTTAGCATTAACATAGTAAGACTATATACAATACAAGAGTTAGTAAGTAAAAATTATCTTTAAAATATCCAGTCCATTTGCATTTGGCAAACTCAGAGAAAACACTCCAGTATCTATCCTATCTTGATGAGTCCACAGTTGTGTGTCTAATTGATTTTCTAACTTGTATTACCAACCCAAAATTACGTTTTTAGACCTGAAAACGTTTCCTCAGATAAACAATTTACACTTCTCAATCTTATAAAATTTGCATATCTTATGTAAATTTCTTTTTAGAATTTGGGAGTAGGAAACACTATAATTGTCTCATCTTCAATTCTACCAGAGAACCAAGAAGGGTATAATATTACCTGAGTGAACAGGAAGTGCAGAGCAAAGCAACTTCCAAAACTATAGAAATGACAAAGATATGTGATTGCCTGGAGAGTCTCACAAAGTTCCTAGGCAATGTTGGATCATCCATCTATGGCCTACAGGCCTAGAATATCTGACAGACATTTCTGTGAAGTGGGAATTTTGAAGGACTTTTCTACCTTGCCTTGGCAAAGTTCAACAGTCTTTTTTCTTTGTGTCCTGCTTGTCCAGTTTGTCCAGCATATTGTCAGCATTCAAGGCAAGTACAGTTTCATGACAAAATGACTAGCTTTGCCACAGTGAAAGTAAACTCCACATGGAGGTTCTTTGATACCCATAATCCTTTTATGAAGTAGATGGGTGCTGCCAAGAACAGTGCTATGAAAAACCTAAGGATATTAAGCATCTTAAATGCCATATTGTATAGGTCTCCGAAGCATTTGAAGATTACCTATATATTCCTGTATGACCTTAAAAACATAACCTGACATGACTACAAGTTTAATTGTTATAGATCACTAACTAATAACCCACATTTTAATTATCCTGAACAGTTTGTAATAATAGCTTTCAAGGACTACAACTTTATATTACAGTTCTAAATTAGATTCATAGATACAATACCTTAAACCATAGTAGAAACACATATGCTACAACAAAAATAACCTTAAATTTCTATCAATATACAAAAATCTATACCAATGTAAAATATTTGAGATGAATAGTTGACTTTTTATCATATATTATTTTTCCTCACTAAATGATGATGAATATCAACAATCCGCTTAATGAGCAAAACTTACCTGACCCACCTCTTAGGAATGTAGGTATTGTGTTCTCTTAAGTGCTCTTCTTGTCTGGGGGTGACAGGAGACCCTGAGAAAATTGAGATAATGGTCAAGTCCTAAGAAAACTAGATATAGCTTTTGTTTTGCCATCTCTGAAGTGTAAAACTTATCTGAAGTCCTGATTAGAACAGTCTGTGAGGCTGGACCATCTCAGGTAGCAGACTTGGAGTTGTTCTGGATGCAGAACTCTGAGGAAACTGCAACAGAGGCACTCTGAGAGGTTGCATCACCTAAACTACCCATTTTTATTGGTGCCTGGTCTCCTTGCTCTGTAAGCACACAAACTTTCAAAAATATGATACATATCTTTATTAACACAAATATGGACTGTGCATTGTACACAAGTCAGCCAAAGGTGATCTTTTTTTAATATTTGTGTAGATAAAAGTCTTCTGCCAACTTTATAAGGATAAACCTCTATCCATGACATAAGTAGGGCATATAATAATTAGTTATGAGAACTCTGTAACCAACAAGATTTATTTTGTCTCATCCATCCTCAAAGCTGTTTTTTGTTGATGAATCCGAATATACATAAACCATTTTGTCATTTTCTAGGTTTATTTCTATATGTCTGTAGCCAAGATTTTCAGGGGTTCTCCCCCAATCAAATCTAATCTCTGTAAATTTTAAAGGAATCCATAGCCTTTCATTTCCTGTGAAAACAAAAGCATAATGTCTTCCCAAACACAATATATTTTCTGAATCCATATTAAAGTTAATATATTCCTAAGAATCTAGGCTGATTTAATTCAGCAATTCATCTTACAATCCTATGTGTCTTAGTAACACTTACTCATCAGCATTCAAAAAATTTAAAATCAATAAAACACCACACATGATCCAGATTCCCTGTGTATTTTCCATCTTTATGTGGCTTATTATGTTTATATTACTTTAGTCTTTCTTTAAAGACTTTACTTATTTTTATATTTTTACTGTGACTGTCTATAATAATTTTCTTTCTTTCTTAAGCACCTGTACACACTGTCACCTGTTTAAAGTTATTTTGTTTTGCTTTGATTTGGTTTTTTGGTCTGGACCTGTATTACTGTGCACCTGTAGGGTTCTCTAACCACATGAGCTAATCCTATTAAGTAGCAGCTAGGCCATCAGCAGTGGTATTCTGGCTGTTGGCTCCATCCCCTCCTCAGCTCTGTGACAACTGAGCCTTAAGTGCAGCAGGCCTATCTGAGAGACATATTCAACTGTGAGCTGTGTTTAATCAAGGGCTGCATTCATCTGCACCATGTCTAAGAGTTTGGTGCCCACATTGTGGCAGGTATTCTACTTAGTTTGCTGTTTCTAGTTAGTGTGCCAGCTGCTCCAGTGCTTTGCTGCACAGGAGTGCCTCTTAAAGGAGCTGCAATTGTTTTTGTTTGCTTGTTTGTCTCAGCTTTCTCAGGCCTTGTGTGAAAATTTGGACCTCATGTTGGGCACCATCTGTAGCTGGCATTTTCTTTGGACCATGAACAGCTCCCAGATGAAGACAAGGAGACTTATTTTAACTATAAGTGCTCAAACTTAGCTTAGACTTGTCTCCTTTTTTAACTTAATTTAACTTTTTTTATTCATCTACCTTTTACCTCTGGGCTTCTTACCTTTCTTATATTTTGTATATTTTACTTTCCTGCTTCCTCCGTATCTGTCTGACTGGCCCCTGGCATCTCCCTGTTGTGTCCTTTTCTTTCTTCCTACAGGATAAATTCCTTGTCCAACTTACTCTCCCTGCCTGGAAGTCTCACCTGTACCTCCTCCCTTGATATTGGCTATTCAGTTTTTTTTTTAATTAAGCCAATCAGCTGCTCTAGGCAGGAAAGATAAAAACAGCAACACATATTAACATAGTTAAACAAATGTAACACATCTTTGCATAGTCAAACACATATTCTGAAACACTGCAGTGTGTCAATGATACAGCTACTCAGAAAGGTGATGCAGGAGGATAACAAATTCAGGCTCTGCCAAGGCTGCAAAGTTAGTTGCAGGGTTAGTTAAAGAACAGCTTGGGAAACATACTTAGACCGTTTCTCCAAATTTAATAAAACTTTAAAGATGGGGAGCTGGTAATGTAGCTCAGTCTAGAGTCGTTGCCTAAACCACTGTAGTGTGTGCAAAACTCTAGGTTTAATTGTAACACTATGAAAATGACTGAATGAGTGGAACCTTAAATTTTATCTTAAAAATATTATACCTTGATAAAATGGTCACTCTTCCTCTCAAATTTGTCACTTTGTCTTCTCTTCTTTGTTTCAATGTTGCGTTTAAATACCACCAACTAGTCAGTGCTCTCCTAATTGATCTCACTGTCTTGTTAATCCACACACCAAGGCATTTATAGATCAGACCTGCCATTTGCATTCCAAAGATTCACCTTTCCATGGCACCGATCAAGTCTTTAGTCTTTGGCTTTTCCATCCCATTAGATGGGAATCTTCCCAATAGTGGTGTGGTGCTATGCCCAGTACTTTGGTCTGTGTCTAGAAAATCACTGTGCTCCATCTTTGCAAGGTTCTCCTACAGAGAATGTGAGGTGGCTTTGCCATAAGTGGCTGTTGTTTATCCCTGATAGCCAGTGTTAGTGTCAGTTCATCACATTTTTACTGAGGGCTGAGGTCAGTGCAGGCTCTTTGGTTGTTGGTTTAGTCTCTGTAAGCCCCTATGAGGGACTCATAACAATAGGAGGGAGCAAGAGCTGTCTCTGACCTTTTCATTGGTTTTTGGGACACTATTCCTCATATTGAGTCACCTTGCTTATTGTTATTACAAAGGGAGGTTCTTAGTCTTACTGTAACCCAATATGCCATGTTGTGTTGATATCCATGGAGGACTGCCCCTTTATGAATAGAAAAGGAAAAGGAGTGAATGGGATATGGGGCAGAGGAGAGGTGTGGGGAGGAGAGCCTGGAAGGGGGGGAAGGATGAGAAAACTGTAGTCAGGATGTAAAACAAATACATTCATTTAGAAATGAATGTCAGTTTGTAAACTTCAGTAACTTACATTATCATTGTGATATACAATGCAATCTTTGAGTTTTTTATTGTTTTTGTTGAGCTATATTTTTTTTTCTGCTCCCCTTCCTTTCTCTCCCCTTCCCTTCTACCCTCTCCCATGGTCCCATGCTCTCAATTTACTCAGGAGATCTTGTCTTTTTCTACTTCCCGTGTAGATTAGA
This sequence comes from Microtus ochrogaster, assembly GCF_000317375.1. Lineage (NCBI taxonomy): Eukaryota > Metazoa > Chordata > Mammalia > Rodentia > Cricetidae > Microtus > Microtus ochrogaster. The sequence continues at coordinate 13,321,191 of NC_022020.1, read as the reverse complement.
TCCATTTATGATGTATAAATACTCTTAGGGTGCTCTCTGTTATCTAGGTTCTCTGAGTTTGTGATTTGTAAGCTGCAGGGATTATACTTGCACTAGAATTTAGGAGGCTTTCATAATACTTTACAGCACAAACAACACTCCTACACACACAAAAATGATATCTAAGGACCACAAGCTTAGAATAAACATGACCATATTGCTTGCTGGCTGCCTTGACACTTAGAAAAACAAAAACAAAAACAAAACCACTGGTATTCTAAAACCTTAAAAGACAGAAATACATCTCCCAAACGAATCACTGAGGCATGCTTTGCAAGGGGCTAAGTGCATAGGTGTGGGTGAGTTATAGGGTCAGGTAGAGGCAGTGAAGCTGGCAGAGCTAAAAAGTAAGCATCAGCGTGACAGAAAGGAGGCTTTGGGAGGGTCTGTGAGACAGAATCCAAACTAGTCACTGCAGAAGCATAGCATCTGCCAGCCTGTTGTGGTATGTCAAGAGAGGAAAGCAGGAAATGCTATCTCAGACACAAGCCCCTGCCAGCCTGTGGCATGTCAAGAGAGGACAGCAGTGAATGCTATTTCGGGCACGAGCACCTCTGACCTCTCCACTGTTTGTGGTGACATGACACCAATGTCAGCAAGTATATGGAGCTGAACAGGTTCATAGTGATCATGTGCCCAGAAATCAAAAGCAGGGAGTTTGTCTGGATGGGACAAATTACTTCAGAGCAAGGTAAAATAATAGTATCAGAAAACATTGTTACAAAGAAACCTAAATTGAAATTCTATCCTTATATGAACCAATTATACCAAAAATATATTCAAAGGTCTTTGTATATGGAGGTCTTCTATCTACTGCAGAATATATTTCTGTGTAGTTTGGGACAATGAAGACACGTGTGTACACGTATGTGAACATAGACACATGTGAAGACACACTGATGTACATGCAAATGATCTTTTATGACTTCAAACTATCTTTTTTATCATTGTTTTTTAGTTTTTTTGATTCATGTACAATTCTTAGAAATAAATTCCCTCTTGGACACGCATTTTCAAATGCTTTGACACTTTATCCAAATTTATTTTATGATTAGATGTTCTCTCTGTTGGAAATAATTTCTGTACCCTACATATTTCATTTCTTCCCTCCCCCACATGTCTCATGAGGGTAGGGAGCCAGTCTGTTTTACTTGCTGATTGATAGGCACACAGCACATCGTTAAGTGCTTAGTCTAGTAACTGGAAGGCATTCACAGAACATTACTTAAAGTTTTCAATTGCAAATTAAGTTAGATCATCAAAAAAAATACCCTGGATTCTATATAGGAGATCCTTAAAAGATGCTATTGGATAGGACATGGGTCTCTAAAACAGAACACCAGATAGAGCTGAAGGTATCATTGGTCAAGCAATAGAGTTCAGAGAGCAGAATAAGTTATGCCTGGGAATGGGAAAGTGAAAAGACAAGGGGAACCTAGACATACTGTCTGGTCAGGTATTCATGGGGTCTGAATGTAGCCATATCCTGCAGGTAGTTCAAAATGTAGACCTGAGCAAAGGTCTCCCTCACGGACTTAGGCTTAGAGATCCTTGCTGAAAATCAGTGGATGCTGACAAAAGCAGAGATACAACTTGGCAAGGGCATTATAGAGAATGGAGACTTCTAGAAAAACAAAATGGAAGGAAGAGAGTTGCTCATTATTCCAGAAGACGTAGAGTATATGATCCAAATCTCAAGGGGGCATGGAGAGAACTGCTGCTTACTAAATTCAAGATTTATTCATTTCTCTCTCTCTCTCTCTCTCTCTCTATATATATATATATATATATATATAGATATAGATATAGATATAGATATATACACATATATATATATATCAAAGAATTCCTAAAAATGACCATTGTTGACAAATGGGTTTGTTGCAAATGGAAATAAAAGTATTAACTGTGCATCTTACATATAAAGCAATGTAGTACCAGTAACATTTATCTTCTAACTATAACATTAAAACCATAACATCCTACATTCATAACCAATGTGCTAAGTCAGATGTTTCACATAGACAGAGGAAACAATACTTATTAAAGTAGGAACGTTAGCCAAGAGCTCAGGTCTGAATGTCCACCTAACACACACTCAGGCTTAAACAGTGGGCTTTAAATTCATCACCAGATTATTTATTTTTTGATCATTGTGTGAGTCCTTATACATCTTCCTTTTAAAATTTAATTTCACATTAGTATAAAAATCATTATCCCTCAGTAATTCAGGCTTTACTGTATTGATGGTTTTCTAATTACCTTAGTTTGACTGCTTTGTAATTAATGTATTTGAAGTACCAAAAATGGGTGGGTGATTTTTACACCCAGTTTGAATTACAATAATCTATAAGCTTTTTTCCAATGTGTGGAAATTAAGATCTCAGTTACACAGTCCTTTCAAGATACACAATCCCCACAGGAGTATGTTTATTGTGTGAACCTCGTGTTCATCAAAGGTAGCTGTGAAAAGATCCATTCTGTAGAGTGACATTAGGAGGGATTGTGTTCCGTTCTGCTTACTCGGCCATGCTGCCACACCTGTCTCTAATTTTGAAACTACCAAAGATGACTTCACAGCATCAGAGCTCGAATAACATCGTTAGTCAGGATTTCCCACCTGTTCAGGAAAAAGAAATGAAAAGATTAACATTGTCTGTCATCTCTGGGTTTTGCATTTTTCACGTATCTGTCCACTGAATGAGTTTTTCTTGTCAGTAGTAAGAATTCTCAAAGTCACACTAAGTGAGTGCTGCCATAAATAAGTCATGTCTGGGAGCCACCATTACCTCGTAAGCCATCTCCCTGATTCAAAAGGTAGTTTTCAATCAGTAGAGTCCAGCTTCAGATAAAATGATGGCTTTGTCGATATTTTGAGGCTTTCACAATGTACATTCTAATAAAGAAAAAAAAACATACTGTATTACTAGGATAAATCACCTCTTCTCCCTAAAATGTAGTGAGGATTAATGTTAAAAATACCCACTGTTACCGAAAGATTTCTGTGATGAGAAATTCTGCATTTGACACAAAAAAAACTACCAGCTAAAATGACTTGCAGTCTATTTTTCTCAATCTCAAAGGAATTATCTTTAAAATCTTTACTTTGGCCAATATAGCAAGACCTGACCTACATAGCAAGATTTATTTATTTAAGTGCAGAAACTTGATCGATCACTAAGGAGCAAATTGTAACATATGTGTTAGAAACTGCTAGCAATTCAACTTCATGTGCACGCAGGAGACTTACCTTTTGGCAACTGTGCACTCTGCCAGTTTCTTCCTGAGAGACAGCCATCAACTATAATTTGGTTGAGGTTTGTGCTAAAATATTTATTTTGTATTTTTGAAGCCAATGAGTCTTAAATTTTTGTTTTACACATACACACATACAAACACACAATTCAAAAAACATTGTTATTATTTTGGACTTTTAGTTCTTATGTTGTTTTGTGTATTTTAAACAGACCTATCATATACATAAGAAGCAGAATAAATTCTTAACTACATGATCTACACAGTATATAATTTTAATAAGTATACAAAGTAATAGATTTCCATGTGATATTTTCATGCATGTTTACTTTGGGGATGCATCCTCCTCCCTTCCCCCCATGTCCTTGACCCCTCCCCAGTGTTCTGACTTTAGTACTTTCTTTTCTATGTTTATGGAGGTTAATATCTAAAATATGTAAGGAACTGAAAAAAGATTAAAATGTAAAAATACCTTTCAACATATTGGCCAATAATTTTCAGAAAAATAGAAATACAATGGCTGATAAACAACTTTAAAAGTGCTTGGCATCCTTAGGTATTAAGGAAGTAGAATTAAAATTTCTTTGAGCTGGGAGGTGTTGGTACACACCTTTAATCCCAGCACTATAAATGGTACCATTTATTATGATGAGATGCTTGAAATGTAATTACTTTAAATATAAAATACACTGACTCTCAAAACCCTGATATGAGCCATATCTCAAAACTGACTTCTCCTACTTGAAATGTTGCACTCTTTGATTGTCAGTTCCTTATTTCTTTTCTCCCCAATCCTCATATGCCCTCTGACCATCACGCTACCTCCATTTTCTTAAAGCAGTGTTAATAGTTTCTACTTATATCAGGATATGTTATTGCTCATGAAATCATGTATGTAGGTGTGTTTAAATAACTCTATATAAAAAAAAAACTCTATAGTTTTTTTATCTATCAGATAAACTCAAAAGGTTTGGTGAATCTCTGGATGTTGCTATCCTCCAAGGAGTTTGGTTTCTGAGATCAGAAATAAATATAATCAGCCTGGCGATGGTGACACACACCTTTAATCCCAGCACTCAGGAAGCAGAGGCAAGCGGATCTCTGTGAGTTCGAGGCCAGCCTGGTCTATAGAGCTAGTTCCAGGACAGGCACCAAAGCTACAGAGCAACCTTGTCTCAAAAAATCAAAACAAAACAAAACAAAAAAACATAAAAGAAAAAGAATTACATATAATCAATTCTTATCATCACACGATATGAAGTTCATCCAAATGTGGCTTTCGATAGTGTCTGTCTGTGTTGCGTGGGGAGAATTTTGCAGTCTTGGCATCTTAACCATTTAAAGCCCTAAAGTGGAGAAAAGAATATGGAATCCCTCCAAGTGCTTGCAAGCCATCAATTTCGGAGTATTGGCCTGTTTGAGCCAGGTGAGAGTTTGTAAGGTTGAACTTAGTTGATGTCATCAAAGGCCTCCCATCATCCTCCATTACATGCTTAGTCATTAGCAGTGCAGATGGCTTCTTGTCGATTGAAGAACATTTTCAGTAGCGCTCTGGTTCTCTCTTAACCTCACTGGAAACTCGGCAATGTACACAGTTCTGGAATGCCCTCAACAGTGAGAAGAGAAGCTTTTAGAAGGGAGAAGTATTTCCGGTGGCTTGGACATGAAGCAAAGGAGGAATTTAAATTATGTATTTTAAGTAAAAATGTTCTATAATGCAAACTGCAAAGAACATATAGGGACACTAGAAATCTGCATCAGCTTATAGAAAATGGGGAAAAAGTGAAGCGCCTGCATTATGCCTGCGAGTTTACTGCTCTGTAGCAAAAACATCATATGTGGCTTAATTCAAGGTTCTTTGTTTACAAAAGGTGAATCAATAATGCCTTCCTCTTTACACACCCCATGATGTTCTAAAAATATGGTTCCGTGTTCTAGGAGAAGAGTTTTGCAAATTCCATGGTGATATATATAAAAACAGTGACAAGGAAACACAGATGGGGTGTGACTTATACTGACTCCACCCCCAATCTAATTGGTGTATTCTGCTTGTCTTTATAGACAAAGTTGTCATCAAATTAAAGAACACTTGGTAAATACATTAAATTAAATAAAAATTCTGCAAGTCTTGAAAGAAGAAGTTAATCTAATGTTATCTTTTCAAGGCCACATTTATTTATTTAAGGAAGGAAGGAAGGAAGGAAGGAAGGAAGGAAGGAAGGAAGGAAGGAAGGAAG
>NC_022020.1:13301933-13315482 GCF_000317375.1 Microtus ochrogaster | reverse complement strand
GAAGAAAAACCTGTTGTTGGACCCTTAGAAGGAATCAATTAACTTTCAGTTAAAGAGAGAATTTGTCTGTGGAAGGTACTAAGTAAAAATGTCCTTATGTGTCTGAGGGTATTAGGACTTTGTCCATGTGGTCCATCAAGGAACCCTAAAACAACTACATACCTCAATATGACTCTGGCCAGTTTCTGGGTGGAACGGAGAAGTTCAAAGGACATGTCATGGCCTGACAGCTGATAGTTAAGTCCCTTCTCCAGCCCACCCCAATCTTGCCCTCCTTGGAAAAGTAAACGCCCATCCACTTATAAGCCCATTTTGCACATGAAATGTAAATGTATATTCAACTTGAAGGTAGGAGGGAGATATAAACAGATGGTGCCAGAGTCTAATAGTAAAGGTAAATGAAAATACTACTTTTTCCATTGAATATTTTTAATCAAAATATGTGTTTGTGAAAGAGAGAGAGGAGAGGAGAGGAGAGGAGAGGAGAGGAGAGATGAATTGTCTTGATCATTGCTTGTGGTCATTCAATTGTTGTTCCTTATTTTTATGTATTACACGTTTTGAAATATTTCTAATAAAAAAGAGGGTTAATCATTTTTCTTGTAGATTAACTAAATGTATTTCACTGTGTAGATATGCACCTTTGTAGCATGTTAATATGGCCCTCTTTTGAAAACAGCCTTCATAGGCACTCTGGGTGTACTGGTAGTTATGGAAGTGTTGAGCACTCACTATTAAAATATTAATTATTTGAAGATCATGACAAAGATAAAACATGACTCCAGGGCATCTGTACCTTTAATGTCACTAAAATATTCTCTCATTGAAAATGATTATTTCTCAAGACAAAAACAAGAATTAACTCTCATTAAATTTTGTCCAAAAGACATTGCAGAACATATTTTATTGGCAGATTTGTATGTTTTATTTCTCTAGGTCTAGTGGATTGCCAAAACACAAATAATGCAAATCTTTGTTTGAATGCAAATAATCCTAGAAAGTTGGCTTTGCTTATTAATGGAATTAATTTTATGCCTTCCCAGTACAGCTATAGCAGTTTGGAACAACAGTTAATAAAGAAAGAGTCAAAATTTTAAAATAGTACACTTAATAATACAAATTAATTCTATCTTACAAAGAAGGCATAAGGAAACAGTGCAAAAATAATGTCTCTTCTTTTACAAAACAAGAGCCTCTCTGGTAAGTGAATCTTCCTGTCTCAGGAGAGCAGTCACATTCCTAAAACTAGAAGCCCAGATTATTTACACCACATGAGTGGTAGAACTGAGGCTCACCTTCACAGGTACCCCAAAAACAGAGAACATCCTGGCGTCTTTGAGACTTCAATAGATATGTCTTTGCAGAAGGAATATATTAGAGCAGTCATTTCCATAACGCTTTGATGCAGTCACTTGGTAAGTTCAGAGTGAAATAAAGCTGTTGATCAGGCTACCAAGAAAGGATGTTGTGTAGCCCATGCTATTATCCTACAACTCATAACCTCACGGAGACTCTCAGATGGTTTCCATAGAGACCAGTTTAAGAATATAATACTTTTAGAGAAATTAGATGTATGCATGAAAATTAATGTGACTGTATTACTTGATTTTCATTTTTATAACAAAATCCCAAAGGTAATATAAGATTATTTACCTCACACATGGACAGGATGGCTTGCACTCAAGTGCATATGTTGCTTTGGGCATATGATAGGATTGCCTGAGTTCACAAAGAGTGAGAAAACAAGGCAAAATAAAGCCATTTACATCCTGAACCATATAACAAAAGAGTAGCCAGGGAAGGGAGACCATGATCCTTGGGAATTCAACAACCAACTTCTTCAGCATGCAAACATCTTAGACCCATCTATTGATCCTCTGGTGAGCTTTAATAAGCTCAAGCTCGGGACATATATGCCACATTTATGTTAGTATGGAAGAATTACTATGAACAGGTGGAGGATATATGGTCTGAACTTCTTGAGACCAGTGTATCAGACCTTATAGTATTTGATATTTTTTAATATTTGCATAGAATACTGATTGAATGTTTAAATTCTTAAGTGATTTTTAAAAATGTAAAATGATCAAAGTCCCCACTCACAAAATAAAAAAAAAAAGTTAGCATCACTCAGCCACTCAGTTTTGAATTTCAAGGAGTTTTTTTTTTTTTTAATTTGAGATTACGTATAGATAATCCTATGCCCATAAAGAGATGCTGGCACACCTACACAGGAAACCATTTCACACGAAGGACAGAAAGACTGATGAATCAAATATGAGATACACCAAGATCTTAATGATTTCAATCCCTCTGCCAAACCCAGTTTGCCCAGTGACAACTGCTTGTATGCTCCTAACATTGATTCATTGATGAGGCTTGTTCACAACATCACTGTTATTAGACAATTGCCTGAGTATATTTAAAAGTCTCAGTTATCAGAGGTGAGGCTCATGATCCCATATTCTTTTCTACAGACAGCCAGAGTCTGAAACCTACCTTCTCTGGGTGATTTTCCATTAGCAAAAATTAAAATTATTAAACTACAACTACCAGCTGAAGAGTCAGGAGAGTAGAGCTGTTGGCCTTGCTCTTTTCTTGACTTGACAGTTTCTTCCAAAAAATGCTATTCTAAGGTAATACACCCTCCCATGGGTTCTGTAGTTCAAATGGCAAGCTTTGAAGTTGCAACCCAACATTCTAATTGTATACCAATTTAGATCATCCATATTTTCATTAGAAAAATTTCAGAGAATCATTTTATTATTTTTAAAAATAGTCATACTTAGTAAATAGATTACAGCAAAATTGAAAATTCATGTTGTATAATATTTTTTCCATTTCTTCTCTCTTATTTTTTACTTTGAAAGTCAGTCAATAGTATTACAGTACCATTTAGATTGGGAAGTCATAAAGTTTCAATTCTCTCTTATAATCTTATTGGAAATAAAGATAAAAGTTGTAGACCATGTAGCCCTTACCTATGGCTGAGTGGAACGGATTCATTTGAGCTGAGTCCATTGCCCTGCACAAAAACAGAATCATGCCAAGTTTTCATCCTAGGAAAGACGAGCAACCAATATAATATAGCTCAGATAGAGAACAATGTTATTCCTCATTTCCCTTTTGTAGCACCTGAAAAAGATCTGACAGTTATATGATCTACTCAAGGTCTACTTTACTCCAATTTAAAGCCATGCAAAACACTCCTGATTATGAAAAAATCCACTCCTAATATTTAATAGAAATCAATTGATAGAAATATTCCTTGTTGAAAATGAAAGAAGTCTAGGGATATGGCGTAGTGGTGAAGACCTTGTCTTGATCACTGAAGATCATTCTTGATATGGAAGAGTGAAGAGAAGAATACATCAAAAGAAATATAAATAATACATGCAGAGCCAGGAGGTGGTGGTGCATGCCTTGAATCCCTCTACTCGGGAAGGAGAGGCAGGAGAATCTCTGTGAATTTGAGGCCAGCCTAATCTACAGAGTGAGTTCCAGGAAAGCCAAGGGTATACAGAAAAAATCCTGTCTCAAAAAAAAATCAAATAATAATAATAATGATGATGATAAGGCAAGTGAAATTAAACTATTCATAATGAATATATTTTAGACTTTATAAACTCATAAAGAGAAATTCAATATATTTGGTTATTTAAAATATACCATTTATTACAAAGTTAATTTCTTATTCCCTTACAACATTTTCAATGGGATAAAGGTAGTTTCATGGACATTGGTGAATGTGTATGCAGACATAAGAACGAAAAACGAAAGGACCCAGGTGTTTACTTAGATCTTTGTCAGGCTCCTGTAATGGTAGCAACAGGCCTAGTGTAGAGGTGGTACTCACTCAACAGGCCTAGGTAGTACTCACTCAACAGGCCTAGTGCAGAGGTAGTACTCAATAAAAATTGATGTTTTTCAACCATAAAATAAAAATGGAATAAGAGAAAAGGAAGAATCAGAGAAGGAAATAAGGAAAAAATGTAAGGCAGGAAGAGGAGAGGAAGTGAACAAGCAAAACAAAAGATCAGATTTTGTTGAATATGTATAATCTTCCACTGTAATCTTTCTGTGAATTTTCAGTCCTGCATGTGGCTTCAAGTTGTTTACTATTAATTAAAAGCCACCCTCTCTCCCAGTCACTTCCCCAGTATCAGGAGAGAAATTTTAAGCATAGATCTCAGATCCATGCTCCTACTTCTACATACAATGAAATCCTGTTCCCCCAGCCTGACTCCAGGCAGACTTGGGTACCACCATTGTCCCTCACCCATCTGTGCCTTTGACTTCTCAGTCATCTCCCATGCAGCATCTGCTCTATTACAGCCCACTCGTTCACTTAAGAACTGGCCCTGGGCCTCATCAGTTTATAGTATTGTGAGGGATTCCTTTTTTCAAGGGTGAATAGGATTCCACTGTGTGTGTGTGTCCCTTGTTTTCTCTGGCCAATCACTTGCCAGTGGTTCTTTAGGCGACTTCTACCCTCTTAGTGCTTGTTGCTTGAAGCATTCTCCATCATTTTTAATTCATTTGGAAACTGTCAGGTTTTCTGTCTATAGCCTGTCCACATTGTTGCCTGGCTCTTTATCATTATTATTATTACTATTAATATTTATTAAAGGTGAAAAATATGCACATGAACTTAATGTTCACTGTATGGACTTTTCTTACTTAGTGCAACTGTGTGTCTGGCATTGAGTGTGTGCAAGGTGAAGTATCACAGAAACGTCACAGTGATGGAATGCTGTTTCATTACAGGATGAAGCTACTCCCGCTGACAAACAGTGCAAGCCTGAGGCAGCCCAGGCCACCTACTCAACATCTAGTGTTCCAGGCTCACAGGAGGTATTGTACATCAATGGCAATGGGACCTACAGTTACCATAGTTACCGAGGGCTAGGAGGAGGACTGCTAAACCTGAATGACACTTCCAGTAGTGGTGAGTCTTCACAGCGGATTGCATTTTGCGCGTTCTTTTGGGGCTGGTTTATTTTCTAAACCTGAAAGAAGAAAATGGTTAGACTGTTATAAAGACTAGTCAGTGACAGGGGGTGAAAACAAGGCTATTTGAAACACAACATTCGTCTCTCTGCCTAGATACCTCTCTATATTGTCACAGCTTCTGTAAGCAGCAGCAGGATTGAACAGTTGAATGATTGCTGTTTGATATTGACAAAAAATTCAAGTAGAATAAGAGCAATTTTTCACAAGTAGCGATTCCCTCTGCCTCTGGTGTTATAAGGTACAGTTTGTCAAGAATGATTCAGTAGTTCATAGAGCCTTGTGATTTAAGAGAATTTAAAGCATTTGGAACTTTATGGAATGTGCACGATTTTACTAAAAACACATGGACTAAAACAACAAGCAGAAGCCACCATGCCTCCTCAGCTGTAGATTAGCAACAATGATGATCTCTCACCAGTGAGCGATGCCTCGAGCAGCTCGTGTTTGCTCATGCTTTCAGAATTCCTTGCATCTGTGTGTCACAGCATCTCTCAATGAATCAGAGATGAAAATGTTTGATATAGAAATAAGTAATTCTTGATTCCCTAATGACCTCTGGCAGTGGGCTTCTGGTTGGTGCAGAAAAGTTTCTGGAGTCCTTTTGCAGGCCAGATCTAGAAAGCCTGGGCTAAGTTTAGTTGAGTTTTGCCCGCCCCAGCCACATGATGTCAAGTGGAGATGTTCCAAACTGGAAAGTTATTAGTTATTTATACTAGAAAAGGTGAATAAGTCATTGATACATTCTTTAAAATTAAAAACATAATGTGCTTAGTTTAATATTGTGCAACTATTAAAACAGTTTGTACAATGATGGTTAGCAGTCACTAAAACAGGAGGGGGTAAACAGTTTGTACAATGATGGTTAGCATTCACCCAATCCTACTTCCGGTTCTCAGGCTGTGCACCCCTATCACAATGCCCCCCAAGCCATAGCAGGGAGTAGGAAGTCATGTTTTGAGCTGAGTCCTTAGTTGTGCCTTCTTCTTTGCATCCTTGCAGTCATGGTTCTCTTTGTTCCCCATTGTTCACTGCAAGGACAGGATCCTCTGATCAAGGCTGAGAGTTATCTTTTTCTGTGGATGCAAATGCTTTGCTTTGAGGTGTGACCTTGTGGATGGCTTGATATCTCTGCTTTTTTTTTTTATTCACAACATTGTTCTTGGTCTCTATTGATGTTCCTTGTTTGAAAGTTAATGTCATGAAATTCTAGTTATTTCTATAATATCTGCAAAAGAAAATGCTAACTTGGAATCCCTTGGTAGTAGTAATGAAATAAAAAGAAGTGAACCAAACAAAACTTCAGTATGTAATGACATGTGAAACTAAAATAAACTGAGATGGTTTTATTACTACACAACAAGAATCATTTATCTATGCTCCATAAATGGCTAAATTGTGTTATGGGACAATACAACGGGAAAATATGAAGCCTCTTGCTATTAGTTAATTAAGAACCTCAAGACATGGATGACAGAGAAGCAGCCCACTGTGCTCCCGGACTTCACAAGTTCTGTCCTATATTATGATATTTGTCTGAATTAAGAGGCTGTTATTAAAAATACAGAGAGATCCTCATGGGAGAACTGTATTGTATACAAAGACCAAGAAGGAAACCTCACAGCATTTCAGAAGGATGTTGCTGTAGCTGTTGTTGCTGTTTTGAGACAAGACCAGTCAGGTAGTTGAACTTTACTGTAGAATTGTAACAGTAAAGTTTTTCTTACATTTCATCTGATTCTCAAAAGAGAACACATTGTCTTTCAAATAAAAACAAAGAAAAGTAAAACAAAACTAGAGTCAAGTCTGGACAGATGATGTAACCAGTGAATTTTCCTATGTGTGTTTTTTTAACTGCTGTTGGAAGAAATTGCATTGTTTCACTCTCCTGCCTCAGATCAAGCCTCCTGAGTTTCTTTCACCTGATGCTTCCTCTCTAACGTGAATTGTTGCTCACCCTTTAAATCTATGACTTAGAACTCCTAGGTGTAGTCGTATACCCTCAGAAAACTCTTGAATTTCTCCTAATATATATAGATCACACAGTGAATGTGTGTGCGCGCACACACACACACACACACACACACACACACACACACACAATCACCTTGGTGTCCATCCCTCAGTCATTATTTGTGTTCAAATGCCACATCAGAATTCTAGAGAAGAAGCCAAGCATGCAGCTGCATAAGTGGTAGGAATGCAGCTTTCACAAATTGATAGTTTGAGTGCAGATATGACAATATTATATTGAGAACTTTGTTTGATACTTGTCTCTTCTCCTTCCCCATAAAAACCTTCAATTTTATATAATAATAGAGACGGGAAGGAGCTAGAGGATCCCTTGACAGCAACCTCTCCCTATCAGGATCTCTCTGACTTTTTAATAACAATATTCCCATTGGCCTGTGGTATCAGCGTGAAGGGCAGACCTCATGAAGTCTGGGAGCAGAGTGGCTTGGGAAGAGCCCTTCATTTCTCTTACTTCTTTGCCACCAGTGTCTTACACCTCCATTTTTATGTGGCATAGCTTCCTCCATCTTAGCTTCTTGAAGGCTATGAAATAAGAGGCAGCCATAGGCAATTAGGGGGCTAGCTTATGATAAAATCATGTAGCTATGGGACAGTTTGGCTCATACATTCCTTAACTTTTGTATGATGAGATAAAGGACACTTAAGAAGACTTAAGAAGACCACAAAAAATAATTTCCAAGCCCTGAAGAGTGCCTGTGTGCTGTTGAGAAAGCACATCATGAGATTAACCTACTGGTTGATTGTAGTTTGGTTTTGTTTTATTTTTCACTCTTTGAGGGTCTGGCATCCAGTTCCCAAATAATGACTTATTCTTCCTTATGAATGCCTGGCCTTAGCTGGGTTCATTTACAGCCAGTTTTCTAACTTAAATTAACCTGTTTCTCTTTAACTACATTTTGTCTCTGGGATTTTTGCCTTTCTTTCCTTTTTACTCCGCGGCTGGCTGTGTGACTGGCCCACGGTGTCCTCCTCTCTTCCTTTTCGCATTTCTTTTTCCTCCTGAGTCTAGATTTCTTTCTGTGTATCCTCTCTTCTGATTTATCCCTTTCCCGCCTAGCTATTGGCCATTCAGCTCTTTATTAGACCAACCAGGTGTTTTAGGCAAGCAAAGTAACATAGCTTTATAGAGTTAAACAAAGTAACATAAAAGAATGCGGCACACTTTTACTTCATTAAACAAATATTCCACGTTATAAATTAATGTAACATTAATGTAACTAATAAATTAATGTAACATTAATGTAACTAATATTCTGCCACAGTTAATCTACTATGGTTTGTAACACTTTGCAAATTAGATAACTCTCTTTGAGCTGTGGCTTTGGACTGAGTTTTAGTTCAACTTAACAGCTAAAACATAGGAAGGCCCTGTTTACACTGACACAAAAGAAAATCACTCAAGTGTAGAAGGACTTTGGCACCCATTGACGGTGGTAGCCAGGGGAATGAATAACTGTAATAGAAAGGGACTCAAAATAGGTTTTCATTCTCCAAGAATCTAGAATTCCTTTAACACTAGCATTGTTTACTCCTGTCTTGGTTTTGTTCAGTTTTATTTCAAATGCAGAGAGACTGTTAAGTTGACTGGATACACAATTTCATTTATCTTGGGACTTGCCCCATAAATTCTGTGAATATAATTATTCTGACTTACAGAAGACCCAGTTTCAATTCCCAACACCCACATCAGGCAGCTCCCAACCACCTGTCATTTCAGCTCCTGGTGACCCAGTTCCTTCTTCCAAAATCTGTGGAAATAGCCCTTGCAATAGAAATAATGAAACCATTATATTTTAAGGCAGGCATTGTCTTGTTGAAATGTCAAAAACATTTTTAATTCTATCTTACTCTACTGCTTAACTCATTGGACACTTTTGTTACATTTTTCCCTAAAAAAATGTGTACTCTGAGAAAACAGAGCCTTCGTCTTGTCCATGATTACATTCCTTTGAGTAAAGTCTGTAACATATTAAGTACCTAATCATTGGGTTGATTGGATTAATATTATTAAATAGAGTTTTGAAGTCAAAACAAAGAGGTACAAAGACAATAATTTATGTATTTTGGATGCTAGGGGACGATGGTTTATATAATGCAAAAACAAAGGCTGGAGCTGCAAGGCTGCGGTAGAGCATGTGCTTACCACACATGATTCCCTGCGTTTGATCCAGCACAGAAACCAGCAAAAAACAAAATAACGATTAAGAAGAAAGCAAACCAGAAAAGAGGAAGATTTCAGTTGGTTCATCCATGTGTAGGTCTACAGTGGCTTTAGTAGAGGTTTATAAACTCCTGTTTCATTTTTAATATAATAGCAATTTGGAAATCTGGCCTACATTGGCGACTTCCTAGCAAGAGAAGAATATTTCTGTGACCATTGCCAGAGTGCCCTTCAAATCTTCTGCTAGCCAGCCCACCATTTGTTTAGAGCTGGCAAGCGCCTGCACCCAACAATCCAAATTTTCAAATTGGAGTATTATCAAATTGACAGCAGCTATAATTTGTACAAAGAGTGTATTCAAATTAACCAAATGAAAGGAGCAAGAAGTAGCCAGTCATCCTGTCATTATCCTTTCCATTGACATGGGACATTCTGTCAGGAAGATCACATCACACCATCCACAGAAGGCAATTGCGACTAGCAGCACTTACCCATTGGACCCCTAAAGTCTCAATTATGTGCAAAAGGCATCATTGTCTTTTGGCTGTTTCCTCTCAACACACTCCATGGGGAGTACTCTTTCCAATCTGTTCTTTAACTCTGATATAAAGCAGGCTGATATACAGACCAAAATCTAACAAGACCAAGTTGTGGTAATAATGAGCCATAATAACATGTGTATGGTTATTCCTAGTCTGCCTGAATCCCTGCATCAATTATCCTCCTTGTTTTGTTGTGACATGAATAGATGGGATTTCTACTTTAAGGGTCTTTTTGACCAATGCCTGTCACTAAGTATAGGGCAGGTACGGCTTGGTCATAGGTGTACCTAGAGGTTATCACAGTAGTCATATGAGCCTGAAGCCTCATTTCTTATGTGGAGCTTTTAAGTCTAGCTCCTTAACCCCTCAGTTATCATAGGTGTTCTTAGGGGAAATAGTCAAAGGAGCCCTTCCATTCACCTACCCCTTTCACAGGTCGCTTACAGTTTTCCTTCAGCCCAGTAAAGCAAGCTCTCCCTACCATGTTGTAGCAGTTGATAGGTAGTTGATAAGTTCTCACTGACTGCACCAACTGTCAAATGTAAGATGATTTCATCCTATAATTTTCTGGATTTTATGGACATGTTTGAATACCCTGATGATTATAATTTTGAAACATCCATGGTCTTGATACTTAGGACAGAACATTCTCATCACCTCGTGTCCTCAGCCTTCTCTATTTCCTGCCTCTCAAGCATTTGCTATTTTTATATGGTTTTTTTACTCATTTTGTTCATGATGCAATTTCCCTTCCCCCTTCCTCCCTCTGTCTCTGGAAGTGTTTTGTTCTGCACACTGCTCAAGGTAAAACTCATTAGTGGCTACCTTTTCTTCTGTAAATATCTGCATCCTCATCCTTCTTTCTGAGCTACAGATTTTATATCTAACTTTTAACCAGCCAGAATAATCTAGCTATCCCAAAAGACCTTAAGCTAATAAAGGAAAAATGACTTCTTCCTCCCTATGTGTTCCATAGGACACTGCCTGTCTTGGAGCTGAGCTGATCTTGGGTACCTCTAACTTCCCCTGCACCTGACTCATGTCATCCTTTTGCTATTTATTTCCCCATCACTTCCCAGTTGAGTTCTCCTCTTGCATGTTCCCATATGCACCATGAAGATTTCCTGTGTCTTCACCCATTTGTTATGCATATTTTTCACAGAGAATAAGCATACTTTGGAGACACAGAAGATGGCTTGTTCCTAACTTCCTTATGATCAGTGTCAGCTAATATTTGGGCTCAGTGAATACTAAATGGATACATAGATCACGGATGCCTATGCAAAAACATTTTCCCAGTGAAACATTGTGCCTCCTTGGACATCTTGACTAATTCAAGTTAAGCACTGGAGTGATAGAAGATGCGGATATTTTTCTTGTTCTTTTCGTGTGTGTGTGTGTGTGTGTGTGTGTGTGTGTGTGTGTGTGTCTGTTTTATGTGTGTTGTTATGCGTTAGTGCATGTGTGCATGTCTGCAGATGAGCATGTGCACATGAAGAACTCAGGACAGTCTAGGGTGACTTCTTTAGGTTCAGTATTATTTTTGTGTTCTTGTGATAAAACACCATGACAGAGGCAACTGATAGAAAAAGGTTTTGTTTGAACTTGTGGTTCCAGGGGGATAAGAGTTTTTTAACATTGAGATGGGGAAGCATGGCAAACAGACAGACATGATAGCAGAACTGCTAAAGAACATCTTCCATCTACAAGCAGGAAACAGTGAATGGTGCGTAGCTTTTGAAACACCAAATTGTCCCCAGTAACATACTGCTTGCAGCAAGACTATGCCAACTAAACTTACACAATAGTGCCACCATCTGAGTATGAAGAATTCAAATGCCCAAGAATATGTGGACATCTCATTCAAACAACCACTGACTTTATCCAGCTTTTATTTGAATCCGAGTTCTCATACTGGTCTACAACTCAACAAGTAGCAAGTAAGCTGAGCTTGGTGATCAGTGAACCCCAGGAATTTAGCTGTATAGGATATTGAAGATCTGGGATTACATATACACTTGACCACACTTGGTGTTTCCCAGGTGAGTTCTGAGGAATCTAGGTCAGAACCTCCATGCTATAAGGCAAGCATTTTGCTAAGTGAGTCATACTACCTGCTCTGAAGTTATCTTCTTAATGATAAACCTCTTTTTCTTAATACCAAGAAGAGTACAACATTAAAGGAAGAGAAAGGTTTCATTTCAAATATTTCACAGCAATATTTTGAAATGCATCAATTCTACCTTAAAATATACTTGGCTTTTAAGCCTATAATTTAGGAAAATTGATTGCTCTATCCATCCAGGAGCTTGGGAAGTGCTCACGTGGCTTTATCTTCTACTCTTAATAAATTGTAATGGCTTGACAGTCACGTGAGAGGAAGCAATGCTGACACACAGGGAGGGGTCTTCACCTCTTGCCACATATCAGCTGGATGCCCTGCTGTGTGAGAATCACATGGAATCTGTCACAAAAGTTCTATAGATAACAATTTTACAGAGTAGTGTTGCTACTTATTCACAGAAGCTGCATAATCCTCTCTTCAGGACACTGGCAGGTTCTTTACATATGGAAAGATATTCAAGATAGCATATTATGGGGAAAAGGTGACTTATGTAATCAAATTAGAATCCATGTAGTTGGGAGCCTGCAGTTACTCTAACTCTGTGGACTTCTTGTTAAAATGCAAAGAGTTTTCAAAGCAGAGCAAAATTTTATTTTATATTTTAAAGCAGGGGAGGTGAGTAATGGGTAAACATGAGATCTAAGTTAGAAGACCCAACATTCATGTAAAAAGCCAGAATACCTGTATTCTCAACACTAGGGAAGCAGAGATAACAGAATTCCTGGAGCTAGCTAGTCAGAAACAGTGAGCTCCAAGTTCAATGAGAGACTGTCTCAAAGAAGTAGGTAAAGAATGACAAAGAAAGATACTTAAGGTTGAGTATCTTCATGCCTCTGATGCATGAAGACACTTGTTGAGACATATCTGCATACATATATATACAAACAAAACCAATGCATTATATTAGATTTTTTCCACTAACTGATTCAACTTGTTGCACTTGTATTTATACACACATGTGTATATACACATGCACTCACACAAGTACATACACACATAAATTTTATTTATTTATTTATTGTATATATGGATGTTTGGTCTGCATGTGTATCTGCATACCACAAGGGTATCTGGTGCCAATGGTGGTCAGAAGTGAATTGTCTGAGACTAGAGTTACAGATGGTTCTGAGTCACCAATGGGGACCAAATCATGGTCCCTTGGAAAAGTAGCTAGTGCTCTTAACTACTGAGCCACCTCTTCAGCTTCCCATTTTTATACTATTTTTTTTTTTTTGGTTTTGGTTCTTTGAGATAGTCTGTATCGACACCGCCTGCAGGCACTGATCTTTCTTGATCGTTCTGTCTCCCAAGCACCAATACATGGGTGTATGCATCCTCCCCAGTCAACTGTCTACAGTTAGTAAGCTCATGTCTCTAGTACAGTGGTTGATTCTCAGCCTTCCTAACGTTGCAAACCTTTAATACACTTCCTTATGTTGTGGTGACCCCAACCATAAAATCATTTTATTTTTCTTGCTATATCATAACTGTAATTTTGCTACTGTTATAAATCTAATGTAGTGGGCCAGTGGTGAGACACTCCTTTAATCCCAGCATTTGGGAGGCAAAGGCAGGTGAATCCATGAGAGTTCAAGGCCAGCCTGGTCTACAAGAGCTAGTTCCAGGACTGACTCGAAAGCTACAGAGAAACCCTGTCTTGAATAATAATAATAATAA
>NC_022020.1:13293264-13301833 GCF_000317375.1 Microtus ochrogaster | reverse complement strand
TTTGACTACTTAATCAGGGCATTTTCCTTATCCAAAGTACTCGTTCTATCCACATTGTCTTTTCTTTCCTTCAAATATGATTTTATCTAGATCTGTGGAATCCAGTATGACAGTCACTTGCCATAGGTGACTATTAAACCGAAATGCACTAGATGGAATAGAGTTCAGAATTCAGATCTCCCCAATATTTGGCTCCTATTCAGCTATTCAGTAGTCAGAACTGATGAGAAGCCATGCGCAAGGGCAGTGCCGCCGCCATAGGCGTTTCTATCAGCCCTGCTGTTTCGCATGCTTAAGTTGGTACTGGGTGGCGGAGTTGCTGTGGAAACAGTGTTCTGTATTGATTACAGCAGATCGTATAGCTTTGATTCCTCCTGTAACATTCTTTTCTCAATGAAATAAGTTTGTCTGACAAAGAAACTTCAGGGGTGATTTTTAGAAAGCTACAGTTATGGAACCAGGGCGATGGCTCAGTGGGGAAGATGCCTGTTAGTACCAGCTCAAGAATATGAGGTCAGATCCCCAGAACCCGGTATCAGTGCCTGGAACCCTAGCACTGGCGGAAGAGCGCAGAGACAGGAGGGTCCGTGAAACTTGCTGGCCAACCATTCTAGACAAATCCATGAACTTTTTGATTATTTAAAGATCTTGTCTCAAAAAATACAGAGATGAGTTGAAGGAAAAACACCAGAAGTGAGCCTGACATACACAAGTATGCACAAACGTGCATATACACCTGCATGCACGCACGTACACACACACACACACACACACACACACACACACACACACACACACGCAAATCTAGTTACTCCATACACAGATTTAAAAAGAAATCTGTGGTTCTAGCTCAAGTTGCCTGCCCTTTAAACAGCTTTCTTGCATCTGGAAGTTCTGTGTAAATCTAATTCCTACTAAATTAGAAACTTTGAGTGGAGCTAATTCTTAATGTAACATAGGTGTTTAAAAACATTTTGGCATAAACTTGAGTTACTTCAAAATTAGAAAACTCAAAACAGAACAAATATTAGGAAAATTCAGCTGTAGCAGAACAGATTAGATGCAAGTCCAAACTCAGTATTTGAACTGAACCACACTCTTGGCACTTCATCTCATTCTCTCTCCAGCTTTCCCGTGTGGATCAAAACAATCACCTAGAAGTCAACTGAGACCGTGAATTATTTAGACAGTTTTGTGTTGCAACACCTAGAGATTTGGAAAGATGATGCTTAATATAAATTTCAATGACAAAACATGATGCTAGTAATTTGTTAGAAAATCAAAGAAATAAAATGAATTATCTGCAGAGTCCATGAAGCAACTTTCTAATAACCACGGGGCTTTCCTTGGGTTCCTGTAGGTCGGAGACCTCAGACAGGCTTTGAAAGAGGAGTGAGTGACCTGGGCTTTCCCTGACAATCCAGCCTGTGTAATTGGGTTTAGAGTTCAACGGCGAGCAGGCTCTTCCCAGGGCTCTTTCTGCAAAGCCCGATCTTTACTCCTGCACAGGAAAATGGATTTGTATGTGCTCCAAATGTCGTCTTGAGAATCCCTTGCTGTGCGTTGCAGGATGTAAGAAGCCTCCCTGAGCACTCTGGGGCTGCTTTCTTGAGCCTGCTAATAAACTGCACATGGCTTCTTCAGGAGACACGAGATCATTAAACGTGGTGTGGGCTGTCTTCCTTGCACAGTACCCTTTGAATGTTGACACATCCTCTGGGGATCTGTTTGTACAAACCAGTTCCACTTCACCTCTCCCTCTAGCTTCTGGCTTCTGGAAAAAGCTTCTGGGTGGGGGAGGAGTTCAGCTTGCTTTACTGTTCTAG
Organism: Microtus ochrogaster; assembly: GCF_000317375.1. Lineage (NCBI taxonomy): Eukaryota > Metazoa > Chordata > Mammalia > Rodentia > Cricetidae > Microtus > Microtus ochrogaster. Next base: position 13,300,007 of record NC_022020.1, on the reverse strand, counting down.
GGAGTCCGAACCACTACCTTCTATAGAAAGATATATGAAGTGTGCTCCACTTTGAGCTTGGATACTGGTGGACCTCCCAGTACAGGCAGCAGGCCACCTACTTCCCCCACTAGAGATCTCTGTCTGTTTAAATCACCCCCAAATGGCTGAGAACTACTGCCTTACCTTTGCTCTCATGTTAAAACTTTCAATTACAATGCTGATATTCTTTTTGGTTACTTCAAGGCACATGGTAATTTTAAATAACATTGGTTTTGAGTGACATGTATATGTCTGTCCTGGAGGCTCTCCTTCCATCTATGCAGAGTGGCAGGAACTTGTGGAGACACACAGCTGTACTCCAGGAAGTTTGCTTTCATGCCTGTGTGGGCCACTTGCTCAAACTCAGAACTGATCACAAAACTAAGTGTGCAGTAAGCTGGAGAGATGGCACAGTGACAAAGAATGCTTGTTGCTTTTGTAGAGGTTTCAGGTTCCAGTACTAGCACACACGTGATGGCTCATTTGCTGTCTGTAATCCCAGGTCCAAGAGATCCAATGCTCTCTTTTGACCTTCACGGGCACCAGACTTGCACATGCATGCAAACAGGCAAAACATACATACACATAAAGTAAAATAAATGAAACTTTAAAAAATGTCTAGCAGTATATATTACTCTGTGTTGTCCTATTTGTCAAATATAGTGTATGTCATATGTATATATGACAAATATATATGTGAAATGTGTGTATGAATGTAAAATTTATGGAATCCTATGACTACATTATACTATATAAAATGATTACAAGGATGGTTTTATACTATAAAAACCTTGTTCCAAAAATCATATTCATGAACACAGTTTGTTCAAAAGAATATGTTTATTTTTAAAGCAGAATTATTTTTGTAAGTTTTCTCCTCTGTGACCTACATCTCTTCCAGTGCTCTGACCTACTATCATCTGTGCCCGTGATTATTCTATCCCTTATGAAATATTAATTGGCTTTCTAAGCCATTTAATAACAAAGGCTTAAAACTTGGGAAAGGGCATTAACCTTAATGGGCATCTATAAACTCAGTCCTCGGTCATTTGAAGGGAAAGTCTTTGTATAAGTTCATGAAAACAGTTCTGCTTCCCTTTCAATTCTCTTGATGCTTGCTGAAGGGAAGTGAATATTTGATAAGCAATCAAGGAAAGAAGGCAAGTAAACACACTCTAGCTCCAAAAACCTCTACTTAAGTTTTTACGTGTCTTAAATCTTTATTCTTTACTTCTGTGCCATATTGACAAATGAGCTAAAAAAGCTACTCAGGGCTGGGAGATAGCGAAGTGTGTAGTGCATCCAAAATCCCAGCACTCCTACAGCTATATGGAGAGAGGGTAACTCCAGCTGTTGATGGGACAGCTACCCTGGGAGACAGCATGAACAAGAGACCCTGTTTCAGACGAGATAGATGGCTTCGCCCACACCCACTGTTGGCCTCTGACCTCCACACAAGCCTCCAGCACAAGCACACACACAATGAGAAGCCTCTTCAGCATAAACCCCCTATTCTGCACGCGTCCCGCTTCTTTCACAGGTTTTGATAATTGTAGGCAGAACATGAATGTTATCTCTGAAGGTGCAAGAAAGCAAGGCTTGCTGACCCTCTTTTCAGTTTGATGACTCACCAAATGATAGTCTGTGCACTGGGTGCCTGAGATTTTCCCTTTCGCAAAGTTCATGTCTGTTTTCTTCTTCTAATCTTGAATTCATTTGAATTTGAAAGCAACAACAAAAAATGTTCCAGAAGTAGTACCCTGTTTCACCTCCACTTCCAAGGCAACTAGAGTTACGGTGACCGTGGATACACATCCTACGCACCAGTTAAGCATCAGCTTAAAATATGATTTGCTAATACTTTCTAAGTCTTCCTTGGCAAAAGGTAAAATATAGAATGATTCATGAAGGTTGTAGAAATAGATGGGTCACACTGAAAAATTTCAGGTTACTTTGTCATATATATATATATATACACACATGTATGTGTGTATGTATGTATATATACACATGTGTGTATATATGTATGTATGTATAATGAATATAAAACTTATGGAATCCTATGTATATGTTATACTATATAAAATGGCCTATAAAGCTGTCACCTCCTTATGGTACATTTTGACAATAATTTAAATCACTTGAATGAAAATGATGTGTCATATGATATGTAACTACACATTATTGATAGTGATGTGAATATTGGAAAAAATAATAAAAGAAAAAAACTGCATGTAATTTTGTGCTTTATAACAGCCAATGAGGGATGGATGGATGCTTCAGTCCCTAAGAGAGCATATTGTTCTTATAGAGGACTGATACCCAGTTCTCTGTATCAACATCAGCGGGCTCACAATTATCTGTAACTCCAGTGGCAGAGAATCACACCTCTTCTGACCTCCACAAGAACCTGCTCTTATGTGGGCACACCCAAACACAGACACATGAACGTATGAACAATTAAAAATTAAGCAACAAAATCAGCCAGTGATTCATATATAAAACTCTACCGTATCTTGAGAAATTTTTACTAAAAATATTTTCCAATATATTAATGACCAAACTATGTTGAACTTTTAATATTGCTCTAAAATTTTAATGTAATTATTATCAATTTGATTGTCAATTATTAATAATTTCAATTCTAAAGGAAGTATATCCTCCATAATTAGCAAGTTTTTTACCTCATTATTTTTCAGTGATTCTATGATGGTTTTAGTTTTCCTAAGTTTTTTAAGGCACTGTAGAGTTATCAAGTCTAATCACTATGGGATAAATGTGTGTGTTTAGTATACAGAAGCTTAGTTATTCATATTGCCATTATGCATACAGAAAGATACTCCTTTCACATCTTTTTTTTTTTTTTGGATTTTTGAGACAAGGTTTCTCTGTAGTTTTTGGTTCCTGTCCTGGAACTAGCTCTTGTAGACCAGGCTGGCCTCGAACTCACAGAGATCCGCCTGCCTCTGCCTCTCGAGTGCTGGGATTAAAGGCATGCGCCACCATCGCCCGGCTTCCTTTCACATCTTATGTGTATAACACATTAGATAAGTATCTCAAAACTTTAATGGTAACTGTGATCACCAGCCCTTTAGAGGAGAATTCTTCAATAAACTTTTAAATTCAGTTGTTAATGTATTTTTTTTTCAACTTGAATTGGCCGTAGGGTGTCCAGACATTTCACTGTTAATTAGGTGAGAATCTCCCAACCAGTTGAAGACGTCACTCAAAAAGAAGCAAATGGTTGGAAAGAGAGACTTTCTGATGCCCGAGACTGACTGAACTACAGTGCACGAGCTTTCTCAGACTGAATGATGCCTTAGCTCTCACGGAGCCTGCACCTGCATGTCTGTAGCTAGAATACATCACCAACTCTGCTTTGTACTGGCTTTGCTGAGGATGCAGACTGCTGGCTGCAGATCTCGAGATTTCTGAGTCTCCAAACTGCATGTCACAATCAATGCTTTATTCTCTATAAACGCACACATAGAAGCACACCAGAAGGCATCTGCACATACACAGATGTATGTTTATAACTAGTATGTATTAACAGTAATAACACACAGAGTCATACCAACTTAAATAAATCCTTAAACTTTAATAATGTTAATATAGCTTGGAAATGGCTCAGTTGGTAATGTGTTTGCGATGCAAGAATGTGAATCTGAATCCAATTCTCAGAATACACATTTAACATAATGTAGAAGAGGATCCCAGGGGCTTAAAGGCCAACCAGTCTTGTCTAAACAAGTCCAAGGCCGGAAAGAGACTCTGTCTCAAACAACAGGATGGACAGCTTATGTGGAATAGCATGCAAGATTTTGCCTGCCTGAGACACACACACATACACACACACAAATATAACTTTACTTATTAGGTCATTTAATACAAATAATTTGATTCTATTTTCCTGCTTTATTAGTTTAGCAAACAAAGGAAACATTATTTGTTAATAATTTACTGGTGAATCTCAGAGAATGTGAATAATTTGATCAACCTCACACACAGAGAAACTTATATAGAAGAAACCAAACCTATGTCTATATTTGCTGACTTTAATGCTGTCTGTTCATCTTTGTATGTGTATTAAATAGTATTCTGTGTTTTGAGTTTAATTACATTCTGGGTCCAAATTCATCAGTTGGATCTTGTTACTTAGTTTGTCAGTACTATAACACAGGTAGAACTTCCATTTTATTAACTTACTTAATTCCTTATTTTATTAAGATTTTGGTAATTTTATAAAATGTGTTTTCATCTTATTGAACCCATCCCTCCCCCAATCTCTCCTAGATTGACCCCCTACATCCTCACCCCTCCCAACTTCCTCTCCTCTCTTTTTTTTCTAAACCACACCAGTCCAGTTTTGCTTCCCATATACTCATGCACAGAAGTCTTATTTATATTTTAACTGAATTTTTATTTAAATTTAAATTTTTAACTTAAGGATTTTGAGAATATTAAGTGAGTACTATATTTACATTGTTCCCACCTCTCCTGCTCCCCTGCTTAGCTCATGTGTCCCTTCCACTCACTCTCAAATACATGAGCTCTTCTTTAATATTACTATAATGTGCTGACATGCACCAACACACATGTACATACAACCTACTAAGGCCATTTAGCATTGCTCATATGGACATCTCTGTTCAAGGCTGATTGTTTAAAATAGGGCAACCTATCAGGCAAGGGTCTTGTCCTTGGGTAAATTCAAATCTACCTCTCTTCAAACCACTGGTCATGGGACCTCGTGAAACTGTCCCCATCTATACGGGTGCATCAGCTAGTATTGACACTTGATCTTGTGTAGGTGACCATATTGTGGAGAGTTTGCGGCTTCAAGTTCCCTATCATTTCTAGAAACACAATCTAGCAAACAGCATCCTGGTGCTATGGCTTTTATAAAGTTTCTGCCACTCTTCTACAATGTTATCTGAACCTTATGTTGCATTGTAGATTTAGTAGATTTATTAATTGTGGTTCGGTCTATAGGTAAATATCTTAAACTGAGTTTAGATACAAACTAAAATGAAGTACAAATGGACCAAGACAATGGAGGAAAATATTGACATATCAGTTAAGATACTTACTACTTTTTCAGAAGACCTGGGTTTCATTCTCATTTATTCTTAAAACCAGTAAATATAGTAAATACCGAATATATTAAATATATAATTTAATATATAGTATAACATAAGAACACGTAGTAACAAGTTCTCACTATGTAGCTCAAATTGGCCTTTCATTTTGTAACCCTCCTACCTCAAGCTCCAGATTGCCCAGATTACAGGTTTGTGCCAACACCTCTATTTCAAAAGCATAGAATCTTTGTTAAGGCAAGTTCAGGAGATTTACATTATAAAATATTTACGTTTATTTTAAGATAATCATCAACAGTTTTTAGCATGTTGAGAAACGTATTTACAGTTTCCATTAACATTAAATATACAAAATTCAAAATATTCTCTACTATAGAGGAGATCTATGATCATAGTATGTAGAAGACCTAGATCTATCAAAAACACTATCTAAATTTGATGTTTGGTAGGAAAGTGATTAGTTGGTTGATGACAAAGTACCGAGGCTATACTTCACATTTCTTGTCAGTAATGTTGTAAACTTCTCATGACTGTGGTGTGTGTTTTGCCTACTGTATCTTCTTAAGAAGCCAATCAAAAACTTGCTTCATAATTGGTGGTATAAAAGCCTATACTTTGATAACCTGGTGGTGATTACCCCATAGTTAATAAGTAGAAAAGGGAAATCTGATAACATAAGGAACGTAAGTGATGGAAGCTCAGTCAGAAGTCTTTGACTACAATTAACTGGATTGACAGATACTACTTGTAATAAGTCTTAGACTGCAGAAGAAGCACAAGTCCCACTGAGGTATACTCTCTGATAATTTCCTAATCAAATCTTGCTCAATGAGTGTGGAAAAACATCAAGTCTTACTGAGAACCATAAATATCATTGTCTTGGGGATGGAGAGATGTCTCAGGGGTGGAGAGAGCTTACCATTCTTGCAGTGGACCTAGGTTTCATTCCCAGCACCCAGATCAGGTGACTCACAACCGCCTGCAACTCCAGTTCCAGGGGATCCTATATGCTTTGATCACCCCAGAATTCTGCACATATGTAATGTATGTAATTGCATATAGGCACACACATATACATGCATAAAATAAATATTTTAAAAATCATAGTCATACAAATAATGGAAAGAAAAGTTGTATCTGTATGTATATACTGAAAGTAAGTAAAGGCTTACTAAAAATAGTCTCTGTCAATCCAATTAAGTGTAATCAACACCTCTTCTGAGTTTCTACAATTTAAATCTTCCTTACATTATCATGTTTCCCTTCTTTACTTATTAAACATGGGTTACCAGGTTACCAAAGAATAGGCTTTTGACACTTCAAATTATGAAACAACTTTGCAATAGCAATAATACAACATAAGGGGATCAAGGGGATTTGTATTGGAAAGGAAGAAGTTAAGCTTTTGTTATTTGCAGATGATATGATAGTATACATAAATGACCCCCAAAACTCTACCAAAGAACTCCTACAGCTGATAAACACCTTTGGTAATGTGGCAGGATACAAGATCAACTCCAAAACATCTGTTGCCTTCCTGTACACTAAGGATAAGGAAGCAGAGAGGGAAATCAGAGAAGCATCACCTTTCACGATAGCCACAAATAGCATAAAATATCTTGG
>NC_022020.1:13291197-13292147 GCF_000317375.1 Microtus ochrogaster | reverse complement strand
ATGAAAACTTAACTAAATAGAAAAGAAGAAATGATACCCAAGATCATGACCAAAAAGTATAAAATACAAAACAATAGATAGAAAGGAAAAACAAGTTAAAAATAAATTAAAATTTAATGGTTACATGAAGAAACGTACCTCTAACTTTCTAATAATGCATAGTCATTCAAATATTGGCAACTTAAGTAAACAATAACCACTATGGAATATTTAGTTTGCTGGTAGCCATTGCATTCAGAAGTATTGATAATTAGTGGATAAAAACTTATCAGTGGACCTGGGCTAGTATTTTACCCCCACTTTAAACAATAAAATATTGATTAATTATTTTAGAGTTGTTTTCTTTGCTTTCTTAAGTTTATTACATTGTGTGTGTGCATGTGTGTGTTTTGTGTGTATGTGTGTGTGTAGGTCAGAGAACAACTTGTTGGACTTGATTCTCTTCTACTTTGTAGGTCTTAGGACTTAAACTCAAGTTTAAGTTTTGTAACAAGCATCTTCACACACTGTTTCATATTGTAATTTCAATAATAATGTATAATCATGGATATTATAAAATTTGTAATTTAACAGTGATATGTTTGTGTACGTCAAGTAGACAAGGGATCAATTAGACCAGCTAGTTTTACATCAACTTGACCCAAGCTAGAGTCATCAGTAGGAGGCAACCTCAAATTGAGAAAATGCTTCCATAAAATCAGGATGCAGATAAGCCTGCAGGATGTTTTCATCAATAGTGACTAATGAGGGAGGTGTCAGCCCATTGTATGTTGGGTCATCCCTTAAATGAGCCATGGGGAGTAAGCTAGCAAGAAGCCCTCCTTGGTTCCTGCTTTCAGGTTCCATCGTCAGATTCAGGTTCTGTTGGATTTCCTGTCCTGACTTCCTTTAATGATGATTGTGATGCAGAAGCCTAAACCAAAGAACCCACCTCCCCAAGTTGCTTTGGT
>NC_022020.1:13275414-13290812 GCF_000317375.1 Microtus ochrogaster | reverse complement strand
AAAGAAAGAAAGAAAGAAAGAAAGAAAGAAAGAAAGAAAGAAAGAAAGAAAGAAGAAATAAAAAGACCAACAATCCCAAAAGCTGAACATTTGAAAGGCTTTGAAGTTACCTGTGAAGACAAACCAAGAAAGAAGAAGAGCACAGAGAAATAATAAAAGAGCAATGAAAGGCTATAAGAGTGTTTCTCTGCCATTCAGTGAAAGAGCCTCTCTTGCAAAGATTAACTTTAAGAGAAATAGGATTCCAAGATGAATCTGAATATACCAAGTACAATTGGTATTGCAAATGCAAAATTTCCTACTCAAGGGATCAGACCCCAGTGGTTTTACAAATAATTTTATCAAGAACAATAGGACTGGATAAGCTAAGTTTTAAGTGAGCAAATACAACATGGGGGATGGGGGAATGGAAAGTATCAAGATTTTTATGATGTCAAAGTGATCCCATCAGGAAGGATACCCCCAACAGGCAAATTCTGTTGCTCCAAGACTCGTGAATATAGATGAAACGTATTGGCTGTTGAATCTGGTTTAGTTTATTTAGTTTGGTAATTCAGATACTGTTTACAATTGATAAATATTCAGTTATCGGGTGAAGGAAGGGTCATTTATGAGGTGTCTGAGTTAAGCCAACACCACAGCAGATGCTTTATATGTTACTCAATGTAGCTAGAATATTGATTTTTTTGGTTAATTTATTTTACCTTTTGATAGAAAGGTACTAAATTATCATCAGTGAATACTTCTACATCTGAACATCTTGAACATCTGCTACACTCAAAAGAGAAATGAAACTTAGTTTGAAGACAAAGTTAGCATCCAAACAGCTTGCTAGCCAACAAAGCCCCTTCACTTCCCCTGGATGGTTGTGTTTGACTGCAATAGTGAATGTCCAGAACAAAGAAACCATGAAAACTACTGAGATATGGAATGAATTACTCTAATGGGATGTGGAACATGTGATCCTGACAATTTCAGTGGTCGCTTAAAACTCCCTAGTCACTGGCTGAAAATAGCTTCCCTTGCCTTTTGAGGCCTTAGGATGTTTCTGCTATGTTACTGTTGTTTATCCCATGTGTATTCAGGGAAATGAGGAACTAAAGAATTGGTGTCCATAACACATGGATTAGCTATTGCCAAGATCAATTTCAAAGCTGAGAAAGAATTAACTCAGTACAGTCTGAAGTGGGATCAGTTAAGTAAGATACGAGAGGCACAGAGGGCTATTTGGACAGACTTTTAAAGCGTATTGCAACAGATAACATACACCTATTTATTAAGATAATAGTAAGAGCATGCTGGGAAACATCCTACTCTTCCAATTATCACTGAAACTCTGCCATCCTTAAACTTAATTCTCGCCGATTAAACCATCTTTATTCTGTGAAATTATATCAGAAGTAGAATCTGTGTAGTGTTATGGAGGTATGCTTGTATGGAATGTGTGAGAATCTGCCATCTTTAAACTTAATTCTCGCCGATTAAACCATCTTTATTCTGTGAAATTATATCAGAAGTAGAATCTGTGTAGTGTTATGGAGGTATGCTTGTATGGAATGTGTGAGAATGGTGTGTGTGTGTGTGACAGAAGACCAGCTCTGGTGTTGCCTTAGTGAGGGTTCAAATTGCTGGGATGAAACACTTTGACCAAAGCAGTTCAGGGAGAAAGGGGTTTGTTCAGCTTATGTTTCCATATCACGCATCATCAAAGCAAGTCAGGACAGGAACTCGAGCAAGACAAGAGCCTGGAGCCAAGAACTAATACAGAAGCCATGGAGGGGTGCTGCTTACTGGTTTGCTCACCATGGCCTGCTCAGCCTGCTTTCTTACCAAGCCAGGACCACCAGCCCAGGGGTGGCACCACCCACAATGGGCTGGGTCTTACCTCACTGATCACCAGTCAAGAAAATGTTTTACAACTGGATCTTATGGAGGTATTTTCTCAATTGAGATCACCTCCTCTCTGATGATTCTAGCTTGTGTCAAGCTGACATAAAACCATCCAGTACAAGTGCTGTTCCTCAAATGCATCCACCTTTCCATTGGGACAGAGTCTCACTGGCTTGGACCTCACTAAGTAGGTGAGGCTGGTTGACCAGTAAGCCCCTGTTTATATCTCCTTAGCATTGGGATTTCAGGTGTCCACTCTCTCAGCTTTTTGTGGTGTGTGTTAAGAATCTGAAGTCAAGTCCTAATGCTCATATGGAAAACATTTTACTGACCAAGTCATATCCCAGCCATGCATATATGAATATATATTAGATTAACTTTATTTATGTATGGGTGTTTAGCCTACAGGCATGTATGTGCACCACATGCAGGCCTGATTTCTCTGAGCCAGAAGAAGGCATTGGATCATCTGTAACTGGAGTTACAAAAGGTCGGAAATACTATATGGGTGCTGGGAATTGAATCTAGGTCCTCTGCAAGAACAATCTCTCCAACCATCTCACTATAATTTTTAACACTTTAAAAGAGTTACCGCAGTCTTCAAAAATGTAGTTCTCATTGTTAAAAAACATTTTTAAAAAGTGTCCTTAAAAGCAACATATCTGAGTTAAAAAGAAACTAAAACACTATAACAAAATGAAGCATCTTAAAACAAGAAACAAAAATGTACCATAAACAGTCAACTGATAGATTAATTTTAGAAATAAAAATGAATAATTATGATTGTATACTTTCATTCAAACTTTAAAAATAATAAATGGTCATTTATTTATAACTTAAATATACCTCATGCCTTAAAAATGAATCATGGCTCTAATTTTGGTCTAGGTTAACATGACATATCTTTAACTTTTGATTCAACGTTTCAGAATTATCATAAAAAAAAACCAAGTCCACATCATTTTGATCAACACAGGATACTTATATAAACATGGCCTTTGGGAGTTTTGTATTTGCTTTAGCTGTGTTACTGAGAGCATTTTCTGTTTAAGTGTCTTCTTGGTCACTGTCTTTCCTCTTCGCTGGCATGGCTTATCTGATAATTATGTTCTCAGTGATTTTGTCTTCAAATGTAACTTCCTAGACTTCATTAATTTCTACATCTTCATATTTCAACTATTATTTATAGTGGACTTACATTTTAATTATGCAATAGTTGTGTTTTAAGTTAAGGTGAATCAGTTCAATATAACTTTGAATCTTTGAGACAAAATGAAAGATTGATAACGACATTGGATAAGGGCTGTGTGAGTGGTCACTAAATAAATATCTATTACATGTTTTTTTTTCTTCTTATCCCTATGAAATTAAAGATTTGAATAACAAACACTTAGCAGAAAGGCTTCTTATAGTTTGGAGATGGGTTGCTGATGAGGTTGCAAAGACTACAAAGTTATCTCAATTGTGTGTGTTAATAAATATGGAAGAAATTAAGTCTTCACTAAGTTAAGATGTTTAGAATTTTAAGGCAAATGGGACCTCGTGGTTCATGCTTGTAATCCTAGCACTTAGGAGGTGGAGGCAGGAGGATCAGAAGTTAATGGTCATTTAGACCACAATCCACAGCTCCAGAAGAGCTAGGTAACAAAGAGGACCCTATGAGGGATACATGGGTAGGCCCATATTTCTATATGGTATGGCAGCCAGGCTCTCAAGCCATATTTTGTATGGGAAGTAGTCACGTAGTTTTCCAGACAGCAGCCCCCAACACACATGGATCAACCTGGGAAGGGGAAATAGATGAGATCTTCTGGGCAAATTGGGGGCCAGGTGGGTTGGGAAGTGGTAAAGGGGAAGGGGTGAGGGATGAGAACATGAGGGAATGGGATGGTAAAGTTATAGGAGGAATGGGATGGGAAAGATATGAACAAGATATCTTGATAGAGGGAGTCATTACAGAGCTATGGAGAAGCATGATGCTGGGAAATTCTCAGGAATCCACAAGGATGACCCCAACTAAGACCCCTAGCAATAGTGGAGAGGGGGCCTGAACTGACTGACCTTCCCCTGTAATAAGATTGGTGACTACCCTACCTGTCATCATAGAACTTTTATCCAGTAACTGATGGAAGCAGATACAGAGAACTTCATCCAAGCACCAGGCCAAGCTACGGGAGTTCAGTCAAAGAGATGGAGGAGGGATTGTATGAGCCAATATCATGTGACAGGGAAATCCACAGAGACAGTTGACTCCAACTTGTGGGAGATCATGGACTCTCAACAGGGGATACTACTTGGGACTGAACCAGGTTGTGGGAGACAGTATTGTAGCCTGGTCTGTTTGTGGGGTCCCTGACAGGGGGACCAGGATCTGTACCTAGCACATGAGCTGGCTTTTTAAAGCCCATTCCATATGATGGGACACCTTGCTCAGCCTTGATGGGGGGGCAGGGGGAGCTTGGTTCCCTCAACTTGATGTGCCAGACTTTGTTGACTCCCCATAGGAGGTTTTACCATTTCTGAAGAGTAGACAGGAGTGGGATGGGAGGAGGTCTGAGGAGGAGGGGAGGGAGGAGGAACTATGGTTCATATATAAAATGAGTAAAAAAAATAAATATAAAAAGAAAAAGAAGCCTATCAATAAAGGGGAATGCACAGAGAACTTTGCAGAGATACTGTTAACTGTTTGTTTGAGCACAGGTTCGGGGACTCCTTTCCACAAATGTGACAAGCCACACTCTCTCCATTTGTCATGTCGATAACATGATTTTGTAAATAGCAGACCAAATGGAAGATAAATCCTTCCTGAAAAATCAAAGCTTGGAAAGGCCATGACCGAAGTAGAAGTGTGTTTCTCGTGGATGTCAAGAGTTCTTTGGAAAGATCTTACTGTCTGCTCTAATTAAATTTCAAGGGAAGCTGTTTCCCTCTCAGGAGAGCTCTACGTCCTTCGAGGATCCATGGAAGAGAGACTGGGTCTTGACCTGTCTCCCTTATGCCTCAAGAAGCACTTGCAAGAAAATTGTAATACTTGTCTTAACTCACAAAAGAAATGCCCACCTTTTTAAACACTTCTGCATGTTTAGGGTCTGTTAAAATACTTTCATGTTGCAGAGTCATGTTGTGATACGCTTAGCAATACTTTATTCAATTACTACTAAATTTAAACATTCTCTCCAAACTTTATGAATTTTAATAAATACTTGCTGAATTATAAAGGCAGACATGAAATTTTCATATGAAGTGTCTTCATAATGCTAATTTCTGAACTCAAGATTTTAAATAACTTTGTATTCTATTTTAGAATAAGTTACTAAATTTTGCACAAAACCAGAACTGCCAGACTTGGTTTAAAGGTATAAGGGAATACTAGAAACATCTGACTGCATTTTGTGAAAATAGAGACACAGTTTAGTAACATAAAACATCTAGTTCCTCTGCAGGTTGTTGTAAGAACTACTTTCTCACTCCATTTCAAGGAAAAGTTTATTCTAACCTATTATAAAACTAATCCACCTCGTAGATAACATTACCTTGATGTGAGAAAGAAACATCTAGACCAACTCCTTTAAAAAGAAAGAATGAAAAGGTTAAACCAAGTCCTTAATATGCAGCTTGAGCTTGTCCACTCTACACACTGAACTGAAGTCCCTCAGCCCTCAGTGACTACATTTCTTAAGAGGTTGTACAGTTTCTTAGCAAGCTGCTGAGGTAAAATGCCGTCAGGGTCCCTTAGAGGAGAAGGGGTTTACTTGGAATCACAGTTTCTAATTACTGTTCATCACGGCTGGAAGCTCAAGGCAGTAGGGATTTGAAGCATATAGTCATGTCCACAGTCAAGGAGCCAGGCTGGGTGAAGGAGTCAACCACATGTGTGACTACACTCCTCTCTCTTTTTCCACTCTTACACAGTCCAGGGCTTGTTCCACGAAGTGCTGACACCCACTTTGGATAGGTCCAAATTAAATTGATTGAAAATGCCATTAAAGCAATCAAACTCCACATATATACCCACCCACAGGCCATCCTAACCTAGACAATCCCTCACTGAGAACCCTCTTCACAGATCATTCTTGATTGTGCCAAGTGGAAAATTATTTAAACAAGACCTGCCAATAGCAAGTTAGTCAAAACGTCAGCATCGATAAGGAAAGGACTCATATAGCCTTGCCGGTTACTGAGACTCTCCTGGTAACTTGGGGTACAGGGACTGCGTGGGTGGTCCATGCTTCAGGGGATGGTCTAACACCCAAGCTCCTCCCGGCAGGCAGCACTAATTGTACTAGGAGGGCTTTCTAAAAAGAGGAAATAAGGTTGGGAAGAAGTGTTTGAAGGAGATGTGGATGGAGTTGAACGGGCAGAAGTGGTAACTGGACAAGATGAAAATATATCTTATAAACGTATGAGATTCTCAAAGAATGAATTCTAATGTATAAAAAAATAAGTTTAAAATTATCCTGGAAGTCATTAAAAATATGAACTGATGGGAGTTATCATTGTTAATAAATGCAGCAAATAAAAATATTTGCAATTCATCATTGCAGTGCTGGTACACTGAAGCGCCTGCAACATGCGGGAGACAGACTGAAAATTGAATCCTGCCAAGAGCTCGTGTTCAAAGGGCTGGAGTCTCAGCTATAACAAGAAGTGATAGCTGGATGCTGCCCAAGATACCTGAAAAAAAAATCCTCAGACACCCACATTGCATCATACTACTCTTTAGTCTTGCAGGGAGCAGATGCATTTGATTATAGAGACCATGAGTTTCTCATGACAGCATTCATGAATAAATTCTATCGTAATTTGATGGGTGCTCATATGTGAGATGTTGGAATAAACACGATTCCTGTCTTACTTTGTGATTCTTTTTGTCTAGGACCCACGGATCTCAGCATGAAGCGGCAGCTGGCGGCTGGCTCAGGATCGTCCAGCAGTTCAAACTCCAGACCTCAGCTGAGTCCAACAGAAATCAACGCTGTGAGACAGCTTGTCGCAGGGTACCGAGAATCGGCTGCATTTTTATTGCGCTCTGCGGATGAACTGGAAAATCTCATTTTACAACAGAACTGAAGCAAACGAGGTCCATACCCACCGAGTTCTAAGTTTGCAGTTCCCACTAATGACACTTGATTTCCCAGCAGAGATGCTCCTGGTCTTGCAGCACAATCTCTGAAGAGAAACACTTCCATCCTGCCTCGTAGTCCTTGGCCCGTACACTGGTGTGTTAAGAAGCTTCAGAGGAACTCGGACCTTGAAGTACTCGAGATGCTTAAATGTGCCCAGCCACTTGCTTTCTGTTTTAGTGTGTCAACATAAATATCATAAGCAATTTTTTAAAAAAGGCTGCATATTCTTAATTCAAGGATAAAAACGAAGAAGCTTGTGGTATATATAAAAAATAATAGTTCAAGATCCAGCTGAGATATTAGTGGAGTTTTCTACTGACTTATTGGACCGGAAGCTGAAGTATCTGGGGGAAAAAAAGCCAAATTTCTTGTTGCTACAGGATATGACAGCAATGAAAAGGATCTTGTATTTTAAAAGAAAAATGTAATTTTTATAAAAAGAATACTTGTTTTTCATTCAAAAATGGTCATTTTTACTTTGGTAACTTTTTCATAGGTCCTAAAAGAAAACTGTTTTTTGAGAAACTACTGTAAGTACCCTTCCAACATCCCTTTTGCCTTCTACTCTTTCCAAATTCTTTCTAGATATATATAAAAAGAAAACAACACTCAATGCTGGAAAAAAAAAAAAAAAAAAAAAAAAAAAAAAACCTTTGCCTACGTTCTGTAAGCCGTCCCGTCAGGAACTACTTCCAAGAGATGCCTACATTCTGTACTTAACGCCAGTCTCCAAACACCCACGCGACATGGCAGCTCACCACGGCAGTTTTCATCCCAGAATTTTCTAAGCGTTATAAAACAAAGCGAAAGCCGGCACATCGCGCTTTCCTTAGAGATGCTCGCCCCTGGGGGCGCTGCTCGCCCTGGTAGCGCTGCTCTCACAAGTCACCCTCCAGAGCAGCGACTGGATGAAGATGACTGAATGTTATGAGGTTGCAGGTGACAATCCTAAACTTTGCACTCTCGTGTTTACTTTTCATTTCTTTTGGAAATAGTTTCCAGAAAAGGCTGTTATATCTCCTGATACGATTTGTATAATTTAGGGCGGGTGGGTTGTGCTAAAATTGAGAAGCCTCAGCAGACAGAGCTGTACCTTACAATGAACTGCCCCCAACCCCATTCCCTGGCCCCCCAAGCTCTGCCCTTTTTTCTCCGTTTCTAGTGTTAGACACACACTGAGTGGTGGTTTCTGTGCACTGAAGCAAGCCTATTTTTGAAATATTTAAGGAGAAGTACTTTTAGTTCATGCTTGTACTATTTTCCTTTCTGTTGTTTAGCTTTGGTTGAATTATGAATTCCTTGTGCATTCTTGAATTTGCCTTATTTTATGTAAAATCTGTGTCCTTTGGTTTTTGACAATGGGTTGAAGGCATCAGTGGTGTTCCTTTCCTACTTGTTACATATAGTTTTCCAAGTACTGACTGTGATTGTGACCGGGTAATGTGCACTTTTTCTTGTAACTGTGGACATTGCTATGCTTTTTTTCTTCTAGTGTTTCTAGAATTATTGTTCCTTACAGTTACGTAAACAAAACAAAAAAAACAACAAAAAAAGAAATTTTGTGATACTGTTGGTGAATATAATGTGAAAATCTTATTGAAATATGAGTATTTTGGAAATACATAGATGCACAAACATCTTTTAAAGGTGTGAATTTAGAGTTTGCTTATTTAATGAAAATTTTAAAAAATGAGGG
This sequence comes from Microtus ochrogaster, assembly GCF_000317375.1. Lineage (NCBI taxonomy): Eukaryota > Metazoa > Chordata > Mammalia > Rodentia > Cricetidae > Microtus > Microtus ochrogaster. The sequence continues at coordinate 13,282,100 of NC_022020.1, read as the reverse complement.
CTGGTATAATTTTCTCTGTTTTTGTTTGGTTTAATAAACAGAATTCTGTGTTAAAACAATGATTTTGAAATCTTGTAAATTCCATTTTATTTTTTGTGGTGCTAAGGGTGGACCCCAGAGCTCTGGGCGTGGCAGGTGAGTACTCTAACCCTGAGCTGTTCTGAGGTGCTAAGGGTGAACCCAAGGGCTCCGGACGTGGCAGGCAGGTACTGGGCTGTTCTGGCTGCCTATAAATTTTAGTAGTTCATTTTTGGCAATTTCTGTTTAAAATATGAAATGCAGTCTTGTGCCTACATTTGAAAAAGATAATATTCAAATGTTCTTTCCCTGAATATCCCAAAGCTGGCACACTCAGACCACTAAAAACTTCATTTGGAGAAGTGAAGTGAACCAGCAGGGTGAGGCTACTACAAACGAGTCTTGAAATCTACTGGAAAGATGAATTTGTTCACGTTAGTCTTTAGTTTTTCAAGTATGATCTAACTCTTGTAAGCCTTCCTGATAGCTAAGTGCTCCAGGGATGAGGGGGTGGCTCCGTGCATAATGGAAAATGTTCTAAAAGCATCAAGATTTGAGTTCACATCCCTCGCCCCCACATACAAAACCAGGTAGGGCAAGAAGTGTTGGTAATCCTACTGCTGGGAACACCAGCCACACAGTCTAGCCAATCAGTGATTTCCGGGTTTAGTGAGAGATTCTGCCTCAATAAAGTGGAGGGAAATGAGGAAGACATCCATTGTTGACCTGTGCCATCAGTCAGAAACCGGTACTCAGGATAGAATTTGGTATAAATTGAATTTGGCAAATACAATGCTGAGCTCCAAGCAGTCACACTTTTGTCTGTCTGACTTACCTGCCATTATCATTTCCACGGCTGCTCAGAAAGAACTCAAACCCTTAGTGTCTTCTACATGTGTCTGCACAAATAGGACACCATGATCCCCTCATTTCTTTAAGGAGGCGGAAATGAAATAACAGTCTCCTTTCTTTTTTGCCTTTGACTTACACCTGTGAGGCAGCCTGGCCTCTATTTGGGCAGGTGAAAAGATTTAACAGATAAGGGTACCTGCCGCCACACCTGAGGAACTGAGTTTGATCCCCAGAGCACATAGAGTGGAAGGAGAGAATTTGTGGAGATCCTTTGACCTCCACAGGTGTGTTGTGTACACACACACACACACACACACACACACACACACACACACACTGTATTGCTTAAATACTCTTGATGAGAAAGCACATCTTGAAATAACTGCAGCGAGCATACAAACATGAACGTTCACTGAAACTTCTTGAATTATGTATCTCATGCATCGACATGGATAGAGCAAGCATCAGACCTAGTGATGGCCAGCATGCAGTGGGTTCCCACACAAAGAAAACCATCTCATTCCCTGTGCTTATTCCTCATTATTATAATTCTTATCTCATTCCACAGTGACCTTGGGTGAAGCGTTAGTCTAACTATTACTTGTTGATAAAAATTCAGTCCTCTCCTACTTGCTCCATTCCTTCCTCCAAAGGGGCCAAGATTCCATCCCACCACCCCCACTCCTGCCTTACTACTTCCTGTCCTATCTCGCCTCAGTCCTCCAAAACCACTGGGTTAATTTTGGTCAGCTAGTGATTAGCTCTGCCTTCTGAATCCAAACAAGTCTTATTTGTCAGAACATGATCAAAACATCACACAACACTTGGAGATGTGCACAGTCCATCCCCATTTTATATAGTAGCCTAAAAATGGCACGTCTTGCCAAGAGGGCAACCCTAGAACTGAAGCCAGCATTTGACCCGGTCACTTTTGAAGGTAACTCTCACTCTAAGTGGCTGTGCTATTTCCTTGCTACTGCCAAGTACTAAATAATTCCATTTTGCACTGTGCCTTAGAACCAGGTGCCCATATCAAATATTAACAGCTTTATTCTTATAGATGAATTACAGTTACCTGTTAAACGATGTGATGGAACGCTTCTATGATTGTTGGATTTTCCTTAAGTGATAACCTCTAGAAACATAAAAAGCTGCAGCAAAGCCTACCACTGATAGAGGGAGAAATGACTCAAACATTAAGAACCCTAGTTTCTTGTTCTTCCAGACGACATGGGTTCTATTCCCAGCATTCACATTGCAGCTAATAACCATCTGTTTCTCCAGTTCAAGGGGATCTGGTGGCCACTTTTAACTTCTGTAGGCACCAAGCATTCACCTAATACCAGACATATAGAGACACAAAACACCTATGCACATAAAACTAAAAGCAAGCAAACAAACAAAAAACATTTAAAAGAAAAATTGACCACTGATGGCAATCAAATACATGTAACATGTCAGGGTGAAGTTCCAAAATAAGTGGGCTTTTTTTTCATTTTTCTTTGTTTGTTTGTGTTTACAGCAGAATTTCACCTTCATCTAGGTATCTTCCTCCTGAGTGCTGAGAAGACAGATGTGTACTACTACAATGGCCCTAATTTGAATGTTGAATCTTACAAAATATGATTCAAAGGGACCATCCATATGAACCCACAAAAAGGAGCCTTGTTATGAATCCTGTTACCATAGATACAGATATCATCTAAAGATGAATATTTCTCAAAATATTTTCTAACTTTGTATGGCCAGTGTTTCATGTTTAGTTTATATCAAGAACACCTGAATATAAAGCAGGTAGGCAGGGCAGGCAGTAACATATTGTCTATCTTTTCAACATTTGTGGAAGGTCAAATTTGCTAGAAAGCACTGGCTAACCTATGGAATGTCACCATATTGACACCAGCTCTCCTTAAAATTTGGGTCTCTCCTCTCCAGAGAACATGAGAGACTCCACTTCCTTCCCACTCCAGCTTCTGTTTTTTTTTTCTTTTTCTTTTTAAATTCATTAGATGTTTTTAAAAAATACCAATCCAAGTTCCCACTCCCTCCCCTCCTCCCAATCCCTCCACACATCCTCCCACCCCACCCCAATTCAATCCTCAAAATAAGGCACACTGCCCTGTGGAAGGTCCAAGACCCTCCCTACTATATCTGTGATGAGCAATGTATCCATCCAAAGAGAATAGAGTCCCAAAAAGCCAATACAGACAGTAGGGATAAATCCTGGTGCCCCTCAGTCTGCCCCAGCCATTCAACTGTCAATCACATTCAGAGAGACTACTTTGGTCCTATGCTTGTTCCTTCCCAGTCCAACTGGAGTTGGTGAGCTCCCATTAGCTCAGATAGGCTATTTCAGTGGGTGAACACATCATGGTCTTGACCTCTTTGCTCATATTCTCATTCCTCTTACACTTCAACTGGACTTTGGGAGCTCGGTCAAGTGTTCTGATGTGGGTCTCTGCCTGTTTCCATCAGTTGCTGGATGAAGGCTCTATCCAGCATTAATATTTAAATAATATCCAGCATGAATATTTAAATAATATCCAGCATGAATATTTAAAACATTCATCAGTCTGACTACAGGGTAAGTCAAGATTGGGCCCCCTCTCCTTTATTGCTTAGGGTCTTAGCTGGGGTCATCCTTGTGGGTTCCTAGGAATTTCTCCAGAGCCAGGTTTCTGCTAACCCTATAATGACTCCCTCAACCAAGATATCTCTTTCCTTGCTCTCATCTCTGTCCTTCCTCCAACCGAAGAATGGATAAAGAAAATGTGGTAGATTTACACATTACAGTACTATTCAGCGGGGGAAAAAATGACATCTTGAATTTTGAATGTAAATGGATGGAATTAGAAAACGCTATCCTGAGTGAGGTTACCCAGACCCAAAAAGATGAATATGGTATGTACTCAACTCATAAGTGGATACTAGCTATAAACAAAGGACATTGAGCATATAGTTCATGATCCTAGATAAGCTAAGTAATAAGGTGAATCCAAAGAAAACACATTTATAGAACCACATGGAAACTGGAAACATACAAAATCACCTGACAAAATTGGGAGCATGGGGGTTGGGGGAGAAAGAAGGGGTGAAGGAGAAAAGGAAGGAAGAAGGGGAGGGTTGAGGAGGACTGATTTTTTTTTTAACTTTTTGATCCTTTTCTTCCCGCCATGAGACAGAGTCTTGTGTGGACCAGGCAACCCTCAAACTCACTACATAACTGAGAATGACCCTGAATATTTTGTCCTCTGCTTTCCGTGAACCTAAGGTACTTCCTGCATGCATGGTAAACCTTCTACTACCTAAGGAACAACCTCAGCTCTCTGGTCCAAGTTTTATAGGCCACCTGCATGCTTTTGATTGATCCTGTCTACATCCTTAATACCAGAACCACTGCAGGTCAGAACTTCAACTTCTGACCTTTACTCCTTTTTCTAAAACATTTATAGATTCTTCTTGGTATACCATGTACACCTGGGCAACACACGATACTCTTTTTATTTCAAGGTCAGATAGTTAGCAATCTTAATTCAACATACAAATTAATTCCATCATTTGACATGGAATAAAATGTCTATGAGCTCTCATTAGGATGTGGGCTTCTATTGAGGCCCCATCTTTCTACCTCTGTAGCATTTTGATTTAATTTACTTTTTGCTGTTAAATATGTCTCAGGACCCTCTCATTGTATTTATGCCTTAGTTGCAGGAAAGATATAATTCAGCAGTTTATCTTTACAAACTGTCACCAGCTACAGCCCATGCTCTTTCTCTTTTGTTTAGAGTGTTGTCTTGTAGAGCTCATTAAGGAAATTATTCTAGAATTTATCATTCCAGATAGACACAACAAACAAATGTGGCAAACACTACAGATAAACATTTCAATGGAAATTAAACTGGAACATCTGATATAATCCTTCACACTGATTTCTTAGAAGCTCTTTCTGCCCAGGCAATTCTCTGGCACTTACACATGGGTCTTAACTCATTGGTCAGTGGGTTACATGCGATTCTAAAGCACATATAAATCCTGTTAGCAATACAACTTCATCTGCAGGACTTCTAATAATAAGTATCAGTGGTGTTCAATTGACTTTGAACAATTAAATTATATTTAACATTTGATCAGATTAGAGCTAGTACTTTGGTCATAATCCATCTACAGAATTTATAACAGTCATTGGTGTATAAAACACTTAAATTTGTTGCTTCCACTTTTTCTTTGGATTTGTTGTGTCTGACCTTTCTATAAAAATTGCTCTTCTAATTTATTATTTTCCACTACCAGCAGAAAGATGATATCAAGATTAATAATGACCTTCCTATTTTTATAAGAAAGAATATAAAGTATAGAATGTTGAGAATGCATGTTATTGCTTAAAGAATGGGATTCACAAAAGTTTTATTCCTGAAAAATTTTGAATTCTTGTACTATTTTTTGCACTGCGGTGGATAGACCAAGCAATCAAGAGAAATTTCTTGTCCTTATTCATTGCACTCCTGCAGGGGCAGACAGCCCTGACAGGTGTACACGCCACAGAGTTTATCTTAGTTCCTCTGATATAGGCTATTCAGAAGTCTACCATGAAGCCAATCATGAGAACTATGTGAGCCACTTAACTCATTTGCATTTTAATCTGTTTACTGCATATTCTGTTCACTTACTATATTGTGGATATTGAATTCTGATATAGAAAAGTTACTGTTCCTGTCCAAAGAGTCAGCGTGTACTAGAAGAGAGAAATATAGGCAATATTGATACAAAACTCAGTGCACCAATTTCACATGCAATGGCAGATGAGGCCCCAGCCAGGGTAAAGTTGGATCTTGAAGCTCTGGGATGGGGGCAGAAGAGAATGGGATCACAAAGATAGAATACCTTTCAGAATACCTGGCAACCGTTTCAAGTGTCATTTGAAAGGACAAGAGAAGCCACGAAGGTGTATCTATTCAGGATGCTCCAATTACAGGAGAGAGCAGCAGGAGAAAGGCAGAGAAAGTGTGGAGTGGTACCATCTGTATCTCAACCCCAGCAGTTGTTACAGGGCTAAAGACTGCAAAGAGATTCCCAGAGACAAGTAAGATGCCAGCTAGAGCCAAGACTTGAAATGACCTCAGAAGCCAGAGTGTGTCTGTAGAGCACAGATATATTTAAAGTAATCAAGTGGTGAAAGCAACTTGGCTCCCTGTGGTCTGCTTGCATGATGCATCAGAGCAGACTATTAGTTGAATCCTGGGACAACCTTTCCATCACCAGAAGTAAGTGCCAAGGAGGAGAAAAAGATTAGTGGGCTTTGAATAGGCAGCACACTACAAAGGCAGGCGTGCTTCTTTCTGACATTCAGACACCTATGTGCCATTGGTAAGTAAGAGCTGGGCCTAGAGAGATGGCTCTCAGTGGTTAAGAGCCTGTACTGCCCTTTCGGAGGACCTGAGTTCAGTTCCCAGCATCCATATCAGGCCACTTTCAACCAACTGTTATTTCCAGTTCCTGGGGATCCAATACCACCTTCTGGCCTCTGTGTCTGTGAAGCCTATAAACTAATACAGACATACACTCACACACATAAAATTAAATTTTTTTCTGAGAGTCAAGAAGAGTAAGAGAAAAACTTATCCTTTAGAAATAGATTCTAGGAAAGTAAGTCAAGCCAAAAGAAATCTCTAAAGCAAATCAAAACAACAAAATCCCACTACCAATTTCCTTGTTTTGAGAAAGGAAGAATAAAAGGGCAGATGGGTTGCCTGAGATAACTTACACACCACCATTCAAAAATCTTACGCATCACCCTTGCTGTGATGATCCAGAAAAAA
>NC_022020.1:13255074-13275231 GCF_000317375.1 Microtus ochrogaster | reverse complement strand
GTTCTCCAGTGCACAGGACAGCTGAAGTCAGGTCTGACCTTCTTCTGTGTTCTCCAGTGCACAGGACAGCTGAAGTCGAGATTTGCCATCCTCTGCGTTCTCCAGTGCACAGAATAGCTGAAGTCGAGATTTGCCATCTTCTGCGTTCTCCAGTGCACAGGATGGCTGAAGTCACATCTTGCCATCTTCTGCATTCTTCATTGCACAGGATGGCTAAAGACTCAGGCAGATCATGACAGCCAAGGCAAAATTTCTCCAGTATTAAATGCAGACTTTGCTAAACATTGAGTGGCCCCTCTTTCTCCTTCTACAAGGAGGACTCACCTGCAACCACTGACCATCATGCGCATGATCTGCTACTTTTTCATAAACCTGAGATTGACGTTTATTACACGTGCATAAGAACAGGGTTCAAGGTGATGCTTCTGTAGTTGCATACAGCACACCTGATCAAATACCTATAGAGTGTATCCACCCTACACTCTTGCCAACAGCTACTAATAGTTCATAGTCATGTAAACCTCTTTCAGTTTTTGCATGCTAGAGAGAATATACGGCACTTTTATTTCTGTAACTGGTCTATTTTAATTAAATTCACATTCCCCAGTGCCATCCATTTCCCTACAACTAATAGGATTTCATTAACACAGAATAATAGCTCATTGCATGCACACACCACCAGCTTGCTATCTGGGACCCAGACCAATTGCATTTTAACTATTATGAGCAGTACTGTAATAAATATGATGTGCAGGTATATCTTTCGTGTGCTCATTTAACTTTATTTGAATATGTGCTCAATAGTAAAATAGATGGGTTATAAGATTATTCTATTTTAATTTTTTTAAAGGAACTTCTTAACTGTTTCATAGAGGGTGCATAAATCTGCATCCCACCAACAGCATACAGGTCTCTCTCCTGCACACCATCGCCAACTTTTGTTTTGTTTTATGGATGTCATTCTAGTTAAAATGCTAAGGTATCTCATTGTAGTTTGCACTGACAAGACCGAGGCAGGAGGTTCACAAGTTTGAAGGCAACCTGTGCTATATAGTGAGACTGTCTTCAAACAACTACGGAAAATAAAGTTTCTAGGACTCTTGCTAGAGAGTTGGATATTGATAAGTCTGAAAACAAATCGTTTACCCCTACATAAGAACTGCATTTCTCACTCAGTAGAATGAGGTCTCCAGCTCTGTTCACTGTTAGATGTTAATCTTACAAGAAAGCAGCCACAGCCCATGGATCTATCTCAGTGGAAACAGCCCCAAGTCCCCACTTTCTGCTCTCCAGCAAAACACTAAGAAGTGAAGTGCAAACACGGACTCAGTAGTTTCTCCTCCAGACTCTGCAAGGGTGAGCCGCTTGCTTGGCCTTGAGCCTGTAACCTTATAATGTGTGTTCCTGGTTTGTACTATTTAGTCATCAAGTGGAGCATCCTCACGCACTCTGGGCTTCTGTCACAAGATGTAGGAATGAAGTGTGAGGTGTGTGTGTGCATATGGTCTATGAATCTATAAGGGTTAAATCAACAATTTGACAGGATCTAAGTTACATATGAGAAAAGCCTCTGAACATGCCTGTGGAGTTATCAGAAGCAGATTAGCCTTTGGGGGCATTCATGATTCGGATTACCTAGATATCAAGACCTGCTTTAACTGTGTGCAGCACCATTCCCCAGGTTGGGCTTTGGGAGTATGGTAAGCCGAGCTCAGCATTCATCTTCCTCTGATTCCTGACTTTGGAGATATGTGACTAGCCATCGCAAGCTCTTCCCACCAGGACTTGCAGCCAAGATGGACCGTGAGACAGAATAAATGTCCCCCTCAGAAGTTAACTGTCCAGGGTTTTATCACAGCAACGGGACAGGAACTGAATACAGTGCTCCGTGCAGGGAGCAGAGCAGCGCTGAATCTTAGACCAGCAGGAATTTGACTGTACTTTAGTACCCAACCTTGAGCAATTATTCTCCTTCTGCTCATTAATATGCAGTTGGCCTATAGATATTGCAAACAGCAAAGGTCAAATTATGATTTTTTACATAAGCTCTTTGGACTAACAAGTCATCCTCCTGGCTGGTGCTTTCAAAACCAGGCACATATAGGATTTCTTTCTCAAATAAATTTCTCCCCTCTGAATTTAATTGGTGTGTTCTTTTTTTTTCCAAAGCCAATTTTAGGAAGAGAATCTTTTCTGTCTATACTCATGGCAACTAGGTGGGTTTGCTGCTGCGGAGCCCTCAGGCCAAGGACTCTTAGTAATTCACCCTTCATCTCAGAACCCAGAAGTGGGGGTGGCAGAGAAGCTCAACCATGGAGGAGGGGACGGGGTGTTTCTCAGATCCCTTGTCCATGCTGGATGAGTCTGAAATCCATAAGGAACAGAGGAACAGCTGGAAGTGGGCAAGACCTTTGTAAGACAGGGACTTAGCCACCTCTAAAGGGAAGGCTGTCGATGAGGGCAGCAGGCTCGGGGGCCTGTCCTGCCAGCCTGCAGCAGCATCTTCTCATTAATCTTAACACTGACTGGTGTGGGGACAGAGAAGGCCAGCTCTGCTGACATTTTCAAGGCATCCTAAGCACACAGGCAGTAATGGACGCTGGGGAAGCAGAGCCCAGCTCCTCTTGGAAAGCCAATATGACTCTCTTTCATCTCCCCCTGTGCCGCCCTGCCAAGCACCTTCGCAGACCTCCCTGAATATCAAGCAGGCTACAAGGGGCTGAGGACATGTTGGTATACATAGCAAGTAAGCGCAACTCATCATATTCATGTTTAAAAAAAGGCAAGTTTTAATAGACAATTTTGAGAGCTCTGTGGTTAGAAGCAGCGTCACCCTCTTGCATCTACTTAAGCTATGCATACCAAACACGGAGTTATTGTAGATGTTTTATGAGACTCAGGCTCACAAGTCTGAGCACTATTAATTCTTTCAATCAAGATAAGAAATAGGCTCTCTGAAACCTAAGCCCTATGTTTTCTTTCTTATAAAAATTTTGGTTTTTATTTGTAAATCAACTTAAAATAACCAGTTAAGATTGTATATTTACATTGTACAAGGCAATGCTTTGATAAATGTGTATATTGTTGAAATGGCTAAAACAAGAAATTTACCAAATATATTACTTCACCTTATTTTTTCTGTGCAGAGAAAACTTAATACCAATCAACTGTCATAATACATCTTTATGAATTTTTAAAAATTTTTGTTGTGAGGTAAGTATATAAGGTGTTGGCTATCATGTAACATCTTCAAACCAAGCATATTTTAGTGATGCTTCATACACACACACACACACCACACACACACACACACACACACACACACACACACACACACACATACACACACACGACCTCTCCCACATCCCTGCTACTCCATCTCACTTGTGGCCTCTGCGCACACCCTGGCCTTTTTTACTCCTTCATACCCAGTTGTAGTAATAGGAGCGGCGGGGCTGTGTCCCGCCACCCAGCCACCCGCTCGGCTAGCTTTATACCCGAAATAATTACACGGACACTGTATTCTTTTAAACACTGCTTGGCCCATTTCTATCTAGCCTCTTCTCGGCTTACTCTCGCACCTGGACTAGCCCATTTCTAGTGTAGCCCACGAGGTGGCTTACCAAGGAGATTCTACCCTATGTCCATCCTGGGTCGGAGCTTCATCGCATGTGCCTCAGAGAGCAGAGCTCTCACGTCCGCCCTGGAGATGGGAGCATGGTGTCTCTCTGAGGCATCTGCCCCTGAGAGGAGAGCTGTTGAGTCTGAGCTCATTTCCTCTTCCTCCCAGCATTCTGTTCTGTTTACTCCTCCCACCTATGTTTTAACCTATGAGACCAAGCAGTTTCTTTATTGCTTAAACCAATGAAATCAACAGATTGATATATGACACTCCCACATCACCCAGTGCATCCTTTCTGCCTGCCACTGCCTTGTCTTGGTCTTCTTCCCCCACACTTGCACAGACTTGTATATAAACCTGAAGACACTGTAGACTAGGATGCTCAGATGAGGGAGAATGTCTGTGTTTTGTCTTTCTGGGTTGCCCTGATATTTCACACTGATTTTCCATTAGCTGTTTCTTTGTGATACAGCATATTCTCTGCTTCTGAACTGATTGCAGTACCACTCCTCTGGCATATGAGCAAAGAGAAGGCATCCAAAGCAGACTTTCGTGTGGTTTCCCTCCTTCCTTTGCCTGTAGATTTGAGGGTTAGTTTTTTCTCTTTTCATACTAAAAATTCATTAAAAAAGTTGTTCAACCAGAATGTATTAAACGCCTCCAACCTGCGGAAGCCCTGGTGCTCTGAGATCAGAGGTAGGAGATTTAGATAAAGTGGGAACTAATGTGTGTTTGGGGAGGATGTGGAACACACAGGGGAGAATGCTGGCACCACGCCTTGTGCTCACAGCCACTGGCCTAGATCCGTTTGACCATGTGTAAAATGAGAGTAAGAGCTTTCCCAAACAGAATCATGGCAGGCCATGTGAAAAATGGAGGCTCCAAAATGCCCATAACAAAATGTAGAGCCCAGAAAGCTATTCTTCTGCATTTCCACTTGAATCTCTCAGTCATTTTAATTTTCGAAAATAACAGTTCCTCCCAGACATAAATAACCAAGTGAAGGTTAAGAACACAAGAGTTTGCTCCAGATTTGTGAGGAGAGATGGTGTGCTGTCCTGTCCTTCTAAGCAGCAAAATGACGTTCACAGTGGGGGATAAGTCTCAGAGAGTATACAGGGGCCCAGTGTGCTTAGAGCCCTCCCGGGGAGCCCCAGAACCAAATTAACTGGGCACAATAGTTTACAGCTTTAACCTTAGAACTCAGGTAGTAGGAACAGGAAGATCAGAAGTCCAAGTTCATTTTCAGCTATGTAGAGAGCTCCAGACCAGACCCAGCAACATCAGATCGTATTAAAGGACCATCCTAGATAGACTCAAGTTTACTTACATGAGATTTCCACTGGAACTCCATGAACACCCCCCCCCAAAAAAAAGAACTGTAAAACATTTAAACCTTGATCTAGATTCATTTTTTTAACTCATTTGCTCACTTTGTTTGCAAACATTTAACAACTGGGTAAAAGTGATATCTGAAAAATATATGTTTTAAAATCTCTATTCCCATTTGTATCCGATGTTCTATTTTCGGTATTAAGAACTTTCCAGAAAAGTACTGAGCCACATCCTTCCTGATCACAGCAGGCACCATTTTCGGCCATGTGTCCTTCATCCTCCCTGCGTTGCCATGGAATTGCCTCCATGTTCTTTCTAGTCATTTGCTTGATCAGCCCCTAGTCTGGCCTATTTATAGAGAAATATTGCCGGTACCTAACCCGTATGAAGTTCTGGGACCTGAAGGCTTTTTTATTTGCTAGTTTTCAGTCCTGTCTTGGGAACAAAGGTCCCTGACATTACATATGAGGAAACTGAGGCAGGAGCAGTGTGATAACCTGTCAGCATTCCTGAGCATCTCTCACACCCTCCATGGTAAGTGTAGGAGCCAGCCACAATAAGCTAAATATGAACAGATCACCCAAACAAAGTTCTTTACTTCCAACCATTCTCACTTGCCAGAGTAGAACTCAGACATCAATGAATTTAATAGAGGCCCAAGTCTCAGTAGTTTACCCTGAAAGCAACACCTGCTTGCAGGAAGAATCACAAACTGAGATTACCTGAGCACCACCCAAAACCAGACCATCGAATGAAAAAGAAATGCCTAATATTCCAACCACTGTAGATAGGAGCACCTGCCAGCACACACTCACCAGGACACCCCTAGATAAATGTCAGACAATCAGGGGTCCTGAACCTAAGAAGCCCCTCACCCCCACTTTACTACTATAAAAACCCAACTCTGACTGAGCTTGGGGCTCTCCATTTATTCCAATACGTTGGACATGCAGAGAGACCAAGTTTGCAAACTTGCATAAAATAAAGGCTCTTTTGCTTTTATGTATGGGACTCAGTCTCCTTGTTGGCTTTTGGGAGACTTCGCGGATTTGGGCATAACAGTAAGGTCTCGGTTTTTACATCTTTCTGGTAATAAAAAGAAGATAATGCTATCTTTATTTAACACTTGAGATTCAACACAAAAAGAAAAATTAGCTTTTTCAGCAATGCTTTCTGTAAAGTTGGCTGATTTAGTTCTGTAACTTCCTGCACCAGTGAACCAAGCCTCAGCTTCTGATCAGAAAATAAAACCAGCTCAACGTAAACACACATCTATGCCAGGCTCCTAGTCTGTTTTGTCTAACTCTGAAAGTTATGCTGTGGGTTCTGCAGACATGGTTTTGCTTTTCTGCCTCGGATCCCTAACAGTACTGCTGTGTTTCTCAAGAAATGTGAGCTGAATGGGTTTCGAGTACTTTCAAATTTTATTTTCTTCTTTGGATGTTAGACACAAGGAGCAGAATAAACACATTTTATTTATTTTCAATGTGAGGATATTTCCACTTCTTCCTGTGACTGCACATTCCTGCTTCACCAGATAGGAGAAAAGCTGCATCTTCAGTCACAGCAGGCACAAAGCAAACCTCCAGGGCCTCCTGATGTGAGACAACCCCTCCCTCCAGGAGCTGCCTGTGAGTCTGGCCTCTTCCCTTAGCTCTGACACCACCTGTGTGCTTCCCCAAGTAGCCAGCTGACCAGTTAAGATGATGGAAAGTATCTCCACAGTGGCCAACTTGACCACAGAGACAACTAAAGACAGATGTCAATCTCTTTGCTGCCATTTCAGAGAAAGGAGCCCAGGTCAAACCTTTATACTCATCCATGTCTTCCAAATACAACACAACACATTTTACAGGCTTCTTATCTGCCTGTATTTATGGACCAGAGTTAAGACCCCATAATGATATTTTCACTTGGTCATACTCTTTCCTGTTCCCCCTCCCTTTCTTACGGATAATCTTTACCCTATCCTGAAATAGCCCTCCCTTTACAGCACACCACAATCAAGTATTTATATTTATATATACATGTACATGTATAATGTTATGCCCAAATCTGCAAAGTCCCCAAAAGCCAACAAGGAGACCGAGTCCCGTATGTAAAAGCAAAAGGGCCTTTATTTTATGCAAATTTGCGAAGTTGGTCTCTGCATGTCCAACATATTGGAATAAACGGAGAGCCCTGAGCTCAGTCAGAGTTGGGTTTTTATAGTAGTAAAGATGGGGGTGAGGGGTTTCTGAGGTTCAAGACCCCTGATTGCCTGACATTTGTCTAGGGGTGTCCTGGTGAGTGTGTGCTGGCAGGTGATCCTATCTACAGCGGTTAGAACGTTAGGCATTTCCTTTGGATGGTCTGTTCTTGGGTGGTGCTCAGGTAATCTCAGTTTGTGGTTCTTCCTGCAACCGGGTATTGCCTCAGGGTAAACTACTGAGGCTCAGGCCTCTATTAAATTTATAGATGTCTGAGTTCTACTCTGGCAGGTGAGAATGGTTGGAAGTAAAGAACTTCCTTTGAGTGATTTGTTCATATTTAGCTTATCATAGCTGGCTCCTACATACAATCCCAGTTCTCCTTATGAGAGAAAATGTGAGATTGATCTTTCTGAGTCTGCCTTATTGTCCTAATCAATCATGATCGCCAGTTCCATATATTTTCCTACAAATAACACAATTTCATTCTTTTTTATGGTTGAATAAAATCTCATAGTGTACATACAGGACATCCTCTTTTTCCTTTCTTTGGTCTGTTGAAGGAGTGTACAAGGGTTGTACATGGTAGTTTCTGGGCATTGTCATTCCAGCTTCAGAATCTGGAAAGGGCAGGAGCAAGGGTGAGTGGCTAAGTGGACATGAATATGTAGTTAGGTCACTATGACAGAGTGTGCTGGTAAACTCGCTCAGATAATTTTGTCATGCAATTCAATAATTTGAGTGCTTTTAACGTAGACCAGAGCAAAGGAAAAGATGGAACACAAATGGCCATGTCTGACGGAAAGGAACGTGGTAGCCTGAGAACCTGGGATGGAGAAACGTTTTCAGCAAGCTGAGTCATAAAGAATTTCTATATGACCCATCTCACTCCACAGACTTCATGCTATCCCATAAAGTTTGGCTGCACAAAAGGATGGTCCCAAGTCTCTGGTTTACAATGAGAAACAGCCAAGTGGCTTGACAGTGTCCCCCAACAGGCCAATAGTTGGGTGCTTTCTGGCAGAACAGTAAAAGTCATTCACTGCATTGACAGCAGCAGTTGATGATGGTTTAGTTGCAGTAGACTTTAGTTCCTGAGGTTTCTATTAACACAGCAGAGCTGTTTCTACAGATTCTAGAATAGAAATCGTCAAATTTATGTCAGTAGATCAAATGTAACATGAACAGCATTTTAGTAAATAAAGTTTTATAAGCACATAGCTGTGCTCTTTGTTTGTATGTGTTTGGTGGCTGTTTCACTCAGAAACAATCAAACCTGAGTACTTGTTTCAGGTGTGTAGCAGGGGTTAGGTCTCAAATCGTGGACTAACAGGCTAAATAATGGAGAAGGTGCCTATTTAATACATCAAAGTGGACCTGACCTCCAGGTTCTCCTGGTATCTCTCATCCCCTACCGGTTACTAGACATGACTGGTTAACCCCACCCCTGCCCTAAACTTCTCTAGACCAGAGTCTGGGCTGCCCTTTCCCCAACTTTCCTTTCCTCCATATAATCCAGCCATTTTGACTATGTCAATCTTTCCTTCCTTCCTTCCTTCCTTCCTTCCTTCCTTCCTTCCTTCCTTCTCTCTCTCTCTCTCTCTCTCTCTCTCTCTCTCTCTCTCTCTCCTTGTCTGTCTGTTTTTCCTTCCTTCCTTCATTTTTTTGCTCTTTCTTTCTTTTACCCTGTTACCATCCTGGCCTCTTGATTCCTAGCTATCCCCTCTCACCTCTCCCCTCCACTCCTCCCCTCTATCCCTCCACCCCTATATCCCAGATCAGGGACATGTTCATTCTAGACCCTTCCAGATGTCTCTGACTATGCTTTTCATATCTATGATAAACCTTCTGCTCCACCATACCCAGGAGCAGTTATGTCCTCCTTTTTTATTTGTTTTTTTCCCATTAATCATGAAGCTAGGTATTTTTACTTCCAGGCCTTTTACAAAAGATGCCTGTCAACTTTCAGTTTGGACGCTCATTTTGTTAGTCCGACAGTTTTGCTTGCTGTGACAAGATCCCTGGCACAAACTTCTGGAAAGAATTTTTGATTTTGACTCCTGGTCTGACATCCATTAGTCTTTGCCCCCAATGAGACAGAATGTCAGGTTGGATGGTAGCAAGAGCTTGTGGCAGAGGCTGCATACCTCGTGATGGGCAGAAGTGAAGAGAGCATGTGCACCGTGGGCTTCTCCTTCCTATCCTTCCATTCTACCTAGGTGCCACCATGTGCTCTCCACATTCGAGGTAGGTTGTCCCTTTGTCAGTTCTCTCTGGAAGTGTTTCTTTTGGATGCACCAGACATACCAGCACACGGCTATGCTCCACAGGTGCTCTGCCAGCTAGAAATGATGTTGATCAAAAGGTCATGGGCATTTGATACAGTTCCAGGACAGTCACTGTATTCTCACCTGTCCTTTCTGAGGTTCTCAATAACTGTGAAATTGTTTCTGCCAGAATATTGAGGTTGACAAAAAAAGTCATAGCTTGAGGAATTAACAGATCGATCACTAGGCAGTTTAGCTACCAGAAGTCAAATCGGCTTTGGGTTGTGTCTTGTGTTCTGAGGCCGTGTCTTCTATGAGCTGTTCTAGGGACAGAGCCATCCCGTCACATTCAGAACAAGAATAGTTCTCAAGGTCAAACTGTGGGTCTAAAAAAAATGTGTAAAAGCAACTTGTGTGTAATTTGGGGACTGCCTTAGGCTTGAAATGATTGTCTTACCAGATCGGTAACCGTTCACTCTTCACCCCTCCTCCAGCAATTTTAGCTATCTGAAATAACGTGAAAGGTGAATTTCCCTCTTCTCCTTCTCAGAGGAAAGCTCCTTGCAGACAGAGTTTTTGCTCAGCTTACTTCAGTAGCCCAGAGGAAAGCTGCACTCTTCAAACTTAAGTCCACAATTCTACTATGCTAGCTACTTTTGTGTTAACTCACACAAGCTAGAGCCTTTTGGGAGCAGGGACTCTCTGTCGAGGAAACAGCTCCCTAAAATGTGCCTGTCAGCAAGTCTGTAGTGCCTTCTCTTAAGTAGCGATTGATTAGGCTGGGCCTAGTTCCCCCGAGGTGACCAAAGCAGGCCAAGCAAGCCATGGAGAAGGAGACTCTGTAAGCTGCTCCTCTCCACAGCCTCTGCATCAGCTCCTGCCTCCAGGATCCCGACTTGAGTTTCTGCCCTGACTTCCCTGAAGAGATGGACTTTGGTGTGGCAGTATGAGCCAAATACACCCTTTCCTCCTCGGGTGCTGCCCAGCAATAGAAACCGTAACTAAGACACGTTTGTATCTTTTTGTCTTAAAACATAACATCCTGATATGGAGGAGGCATGCAGCAAAAATGCCTTTGCTCGTTTACCAATAGCGGAAAAATTCCTTCCTGAACTTTGCAATCCGGAATCAAAGCTGTTCTTTTTTTACAATATACTATTTTGCAAATTTTCAGTCTCTCTTTGGGGTGCTTAGATGGAATGACGCCCTGCAAGGCCTGGGGAAGGAGGTGCAACCAAAAAGTTTGTAATTACCACCAACACCAAATGAACAGTTTCTCAATAGACCCTTCCAAGTGTTCATGGATTGCTACATCCTGCCCCCTACTGGTGGAGAAAACTAATGACATGCAGTGGTGAACAAAATTACCTTAGTTAAAATCTGAAACAGTATTTTTCTTTCATAGAGCAAATTTCTTCCTCTACCTGCTTCCCATCGCCCTTTTCATTTCGGCTTAGGAAATAAATTACAGAAAAATGACTGTAAAATGACGTCCACGAGAAGTGAGGGCGGTAGGCCAGCGGAGGGTGTCTGCAGCACGAGTAATCCTTTCTCTCTTGAGTTTCTTTAAAACATTTTTTTACATGTATCTACTAAACACAGACACACAGACACATGAGCACACGCACACACACACACACACACACACACACACACACACACACAGGTCAGAACACAGCTTTTAAAGGTGGGGTCCTCCAACCATTCAGACCCTGGGATTAAACACAGGGTATCAGAGTTGGTGTCACTCACCTCCCCACACACCCCATGCCATCTTACTTCCCTGTTAATCTGTTTTTAAAGTGTGTGTTTAAAATAATTAACTCTCTAAATTCCCAGGACCTGATATTTTCTCAAATAATGCTACTGTAGAGGTTAAACTGCCCCTCTGAAAATTAAACTAGTGAAAGTTAGAAGTAATGCTTTCAATATTATTTTAATTTATTTTGACTTCATTTATCTTAGTTCTTAACTCATGCAGTAAACCCCAGCTATAATGTGAAAACATTGAAAAGACGCTAGTCAGCCCGAGTATGGCAAACATGGCTCTGGAAGGCCCTGCCCTTCCCTCATTCCCTTTGTCTTGATAAAAAAATAAAATAAAATAAATTAAAAAAATTTTATATTACATTCCTAAAGCTAGTCAACCAAGTCCATTTCCTTATTTTGCCACTTTCTCCTTCTGAGGCTGACAACCAAGGTTCAATTATCAAAATATTCAAGTGCAGCAATCAAAAGCCCCTTTTTGGCTACCCTAACTATCTGTCCAATCAAAATGAAACTCCACAAGTTTACATAGGATTTCCACTTTTACCTTTATAAGCTGCCATTGTTATATGGGCCACATTTGGCTCCCCTCTATCAAGAGACAGTCATTTGTCATTCTGGGACAAATACCCCTCCCCCCAATCTCCTTTCTCCCTTTTCCCTCATCCTCTATCTCCTGTCTTTATCTCTTATTTCCTGCCCTTTGTCCCTCGGGGGCAAGTAAATCTCCTCTGTGTTGAAACTTAGTCTTGGGGTGTCCTGAACGGATACTGGTCCCTTCTAATGTAATTGAATACAGCCACTGATTTTAAAAGTGCTTATCTTATAATACCCTTTTACTGACAGAAGGACTGATGAATTAAATCAGAGCCTGACTTATTAATTTGGGCAAATTTGTCCTTTTTGATTCTATAAAATCACTCTACAGAATAGAACTTATGTCCATGAGAACAAAAGCAAACCAACTCTGCCTGTCAGCCCCTGTGTTCATCCTATAAATCTTAGGGGATTCTGTTAAAGGACACTGTACATGTTGAAGTTAGGGGATTCTGTTGAGAATGGACACTGTGTATGCTGAATGAGCAGCTGTGTGCCGACTTCTGAAAACTCTTTCATAGTCCTGCTTGAAACGTCTAAGCTGGTAAGACAGTCAAGGAGAGGTGCCAGGAGAGGTATCTTTTGTGCCTTCAATCCATAGCCCTATAAATCTCAGAAGCCTCTAAATCCCAGGCAGACACAGTTTACAAAATTTTTACCTTGTAAGAGACATATGGTTTCTTTAACATGAGATTATTTTTATTTTTCAGTTGTATTATTTTACCTTGTAAACATTTTTTGGGGGGGGGGACACAAGGGAATCTTTCTCTATTAGTAGCTCTTACTGAAGCCAAAAAAGAAGTCGTATGTTTAGAAATGTATACTCCAGACGCAGGTTGCCTGGGTTTAGGTTTTGGCTCAGTGTGACAGCCTGAACAAGCTATGTTACCACATTTGCTTCAGTTCCTTCATTTACAAATGTTGACGTCAGTACTACCTACCTCACAGGACAGATATGGAAGTAAAAGAAGGTCACACATAAAGTACATCTTAAAATAAGACCCATAAAATTGCCACATAGTAAACAGATGAGGCCTTTTAAATTTAGTAATCACAAAAACAATGAATCCAACAGTTCAAAGAATCAATGCGAATGTAAATATCTATAATAAACAAAATGACCACATTTTACATAAAAACAGATACAAAGGGCTCTTGCTTGTCAATTTTGTTAGATTTAGAATCAACTAAGAGACACACCACTAAGTGGGTTCTGGAATGATGAAGTCCACTAGAATGGGCAGCACCTTCCAAGATAGGTCTGTACATAAAGCAGGTCTGTTTTTGCCTGCCTGTCTTTGCTCCTGGCATGCAAGTGCATCCACCCAATCATCAACACTGCCATCCTGGCTTCCTTGACTTTCTAGTGTGGACTAAAGACCAGAAACTCTCCAGGAAGTCTCCAGCCTTTAGCACTAGTTAGGACTCCTCAGGCATCCAACATTGTGGAGTGAGGGTCTACCAAGTCAATGACCTCTCCAGGATTCAGAAGGCCAGTCCATTTCATGGAAACTTTTCTAATAAATCCACGTGTGTGTGTGTGTGTGTGTGTGTGTGTGTGTGTGTGTGTGTGTGTGTGTGTGTGATAGATATAGAGTATAGATAGGTAGATGAATTATGATAATGATAGATAGATAGATAGATAGATAAATAGATAAATAGATAAATAGATAAATAGATAAATAGATAAATAGATATAGATAGATGATAGATAGATAGATTGATTGATTGATTGATTGATAGATATACAGATATATGCTCATTCTACCAGTTCTGTTTCTTTGTAAAACCCTATTATAAGTCTCTCTCTCACACACACACACACCTTCGTAGGTTATAATACAAATTTAATAATATTTCTCTTATTTGGTACTTTTCAAGTAAAATTAGTCTTTTTCAGATAGTCCTCTAAATCTAAATATTCTAATTTTTTAACTTAAAGAATTGTAGAAATCAGTATTGTACACTGAACATATCCTCCCATCCAATTGCCTGCCACTTCCCTTTCCTCCCCTCTCTCCACCCCAGTCTGTCCCTTTCTTCCTCTAGACAATCTCCCTTCTACTTTTCTTTATGACACATGCAACTCAGATTGCTTCTATATACCCTGGTGACAGAGACAGAGAGTTCAGTGCTCGCTTCTTTACCCTCAAAAACACATCCCAGACTCCCTACTTCTGCTGTCTCCTTCAATTTAGTTATTATAATTACTTTGACATCTTTTTTATTAATACATTTCGAGGAAATGGGCAAGATTCAAGTTATCAATCAAATAGTCTAACCTGAGCTCAGCCTGTTTGGCAAATGACTCCAGAATAAGTTACTTGATATTCTGCTGTCATGTGCTCTTAAATTTGGCTTCTTTGCTTTGGGAAACCACACAGTGGAATATGATCTTAGCTCTTCAGTGCAGGAGCAGTTTAAATTAAAAACAAAAACAAAAAAGAAAAAAAAAACTCCTCCTTTTCCATATAATACTACTTTATAATCCATTGGTTTTAACTACTTAATAAAATGATATTTCAAAACACCAAATTGATCATGTGATCCTTGCTCTGAAGCACATATATGGGTGGAGAATGTAGTAGTAGCCATCTTTTCTGTAATCCCAGTAACTGAGTCTGAGTTTGGAGAATTTCCATTTAAGGGAGATGACATAGGTAACCTACTGGCCTTCAGTCTGGAATAAATTGAAACCTAACTTCCCAGTGCCGTTCTAGCAACAACAGGGAATTGGGGATTGTTGAAAGCAGGCACTCTGTACTGACAGCGCCTCTTCTTATGATAAAAAACAGTGGGCCTCTTGTGTTTGTTTTCCTGCTCTGCCTCCCACAGGAAGAACAGATTTCATATTAATTATGTTCAAACTTGTTGGAAGGGGGTAACACATCCTATGAAGCACCACCCATGAGAAACAGGTTGACGATTACTCCTAAAAGTAAAATTGGTACCAAACTATAAATGTCACAAAGTAGGCTGGGATCGTATGGGCACATCTATGTATTAAAATCATGTCAGAAAAACTAGGCCAGAGAACATTTCAAGCAGGCCTGAAGAAGGTGACAACATCTGCAACTTGACTTCACAAAAAAGAGCACATCTGAAGCTATTTAGATAACATTCCTATTAGTATGTCACTTGATCAGTTTGTATGTGCACCAAGAGATAGACAGAGAACTCCTGACTTTCCCAGCAGCTCCAACTCAGCACCATCCCCACTGTGGATGTTGCTAACTCTAATTGCCATTCTCCATCCTCCTGTTCGTCTGCTGGACCTGTTCCTGTACCTCACCGTTATGGTTTCCATGTTCCTATACCTTGCCTCTGCAGCTCAACTCAATGCTTACTCTCAGTTCTAACCTGGGACCCTGTGATGTGGTTCTGTGGTGGCACGTCTCCAGCATCTCTCCAACAGGCTTCCTTATATAAATCTCATATCACTATGACTATATTTACATCTCTATGAACCTGTTGTTGATACCTGCAGTAGAACATCGTTGAATTCCTTGAACACTGTAGTGTGGTCTCTTCAACTCTTTTGCAGCCCTTCTGTAACCTCTGCATACATAGAGAGATGAAATTACTGTGTGATGTGCAGTCAGAGAGGTGATATTAATAAGTAAAATACGAATGAAGAAACTTGTGTTTGCCAATGCCAGATGTCAAGGGAAACTGAAATCCTTTTGTATAGGCAAGAAGATTTGCTATACAGTGAGTTCTCACATTGTAGAAACACAAACCAAACACATTCTTCATTTTTGTTTCTGACATAGTGATCTAACAATTACAGAGGGCTAGTTGTTCAGAACAAGTCCACCTGTTTCCCAGAGATGTTTACAATTCTCTGTGGGGGAAAAATGGGAATAAATCATAAAATAGACTAGTGACCTCAATACTTAAGCTTTAAAGCAAAATAAAAGGGAACAAATGTTGTGTTTAGCACCTGGACATGATGTCTCTGTGGTTTTGTGGATGTTTAATTGCTGGGAAAGGAATGCTTGGGAGGCAGCATGGTGATTATTTCTACAGTTCTCCAATTAGTCTCTAGGAAGTGCTTCAAATTTCAAAAGGGAGGCAGGAGCTGGGGATGCAGCTCAGAGGAGAGCATGTTTAGCATGTACAAAGCCTGCATCAAGCCTTAGCATCAAATTAGTTAGAGGTTCTAACCCCAAAATCCTCAGAACTCGACAGAACCGGGATGTTCTTTGGGAAGCATTGATCAACAGTGTTAATTGTTGATCAATTAATCTATAATCTATAATGATCTTTGACAGAAAAAAAACCAGACATGATCCGCATGTTAATGAATGTGCCCATAACATAGGATTGTCATGCTGACAGGACTTTTTTGTTGTTTTAAGACAATATCTAATGTAGCCCAGGCTGACCTTAAACTCACATCTGTGTCTATAAATAATATAAAACATGAGTTAAAGAGTCCTGTAATCCGTGAACACAGAGATATTTCCTTATTTGCATTTTCAACAGGCATCACTTATGCTCCGCCCTAGAGGCCTTCACCATGCCAGCATCAATTCACCTCGTTTCAATTCTTGCTTGCCCTGTTTCATTTATGTTAAGGATTTTCTTTCACAGCCAACAAACCTCTCTGCTGATGCAAATAAATCCCAATCAAACCAAATTAAAAGATGCCCATGTTTAAAAGATGACAGTACTCCCAGGTGGCCCTGGAAAAACATGGAGAGAGGAAGAGAGAGAAGGGGAGACCACGGGTAAACTGGGGACCACGTGTTCATTCTCTACGGGCAGTTTGAATAGCCTGTTGGAGTGGTCTTGACCCTCCCTGGGGAGGGGTCACTGTTTGGCGGGTTTTCTCAGAGGTGGAGTTTGGACTGAGGCAACTCCCAGGGGAGAGAGCTTATGCCAGGAGCTGGAGTGAAGCCTCCAGCTAAATATTCCAGACTTTTTGCATAAAGGGATGCCAAGGGAGCTGAGGTGATGCTTCCGAAGAAACAATTTGCTTTTCATTGACTATTTTTTCCATTTTTTTTGGGGGGGGGGGTGGGTATCATTCTAAACCAGCTAATCCTTTGCAAATAACTTTAAACTCTTGGAAACAGAACAAAGTTATAAAAATAAATGAATCAATACAATTTTAAGTGTTCAGTTAGGAAATAGTATTGGAATTACCCCTTTTCCTCAGAATGAACCAAGATCTGTAAAATTTTTATTGATTTGCTGTTAGGGATTGCATTACATCTGTAGATTGCTTTTGGCAGGATGGTCATTTTTTACTGTTAACCCTCCCTATGCATGAGAATGGGAGATCTTTCCATCTTCTGATATCTCCTTCAATTTCTTTCTACAATGACTTGAAGTACTTATCATACAAGTCTTTCACTTGCTTGGTTAGAATTACCCCAAGATATTTTATATTATTTGAGGTTACTGTCTGTTAGTCATTTATGTATAGGAAGACTTGTGGTTTTTGTGAGTTAATTTTGTGTCCAGCTACTTTGCTGAAAGTATTTATCAGCTATAAAAATTCCCTGGTGGAATTTTTAGTGTTGCTTATTTATGCTATCATTTCATCTACAAAAGAAATGTTACTTTGATGTCTTCATTTTCAGTTTGTTTTCCCTTGGTCTCTTTTAGTTGCCTTATTGCAGTGTCCGAGACATTAAGTTTTATATTGAATAGGTAAGAGAGAGTGAACAGCCTTGTCTTGTTCTTAGTTTCAGTGGGATTGCTTTGAGTCTCTTTCCATTTAAGTTGATGTTATTTATGGGTTTGCTGTAACCTTCCTTTCTTATCTTTAATTATATCTCTGGTACCATTAAACTCTCCAGGACTTGTATCATGAAGGACTGTTGGGTTTTGTCAAAGGCCTCTTCTACACCAATGAAATGATCATATGTGTGTTTTTTCTTTCAGTTTGTTTACATAGTTGATTATATTTGTTGCTTTTCATATATTAAAACTTCTCTGAATCTCTGGGATAAAGCCTATCTTATCATGGTAAATGACCCTTTTAATGTGTTTTTGGATTCATTTTCTAGTAGTTTTGAATTCATGTTCATAGCGAAATTGATCTGCAATTTTTTTCCTTTGTTCACTATTTGTGTGGTTTGGGTATCAGGGCACTGTGGCTTTGTAAAATGGATTCGGCAATGTTCTATCTGATTATACATTTTTTTTGGTTTTTCGAGACAGGGTTTCACATCTGTAGCTCTGGAACCTGTCCTGGAACTCCCTTGGTAGACCAGGCTGGCCTCGAACTCACAGAGATCCGCCTGCCTCTGCCTCCCGAGTGCTGGGATTACAGGCGTGCGCCACCACCGCCCGGCTCTATCTGATTATACTTTATTGAATGATTTGAGAAGTATTGAGAAGTCTGGTAGAATTCTATGCTGAAACCATCTGGCCCTGACTTTTTTTTTGGGGGGTGGGGGGCTGGTTGGTCTGTCAAAATTGCTTATTTGATATTGAGTTAACATTGGTAGGTGATATCATTAAGAAAATTATTCATTTACTTTAGATTTTCTAGTTTGGTGGAGTACAGATTTTTAGAGTATGTCCATTTGATACTCTGGATTTCCTTAGTATCTGTGTGTCCCCTTTTCATTTCTGATATTATTAATTTGGATAGTCTTTTTTTCCTTTTAATTAAAATTTTCCACCTCCTCCCCTCTTCCCATTTCTGTCCCACTCCCCCCTTCCTCTCCCCCTCCCTCTCCAGTCCAAAGAGCAGTTAGGGTTCCCTGCCCAGTGGGAAGTCCAAGGTTCTCCCCCCTCCATCCAGGTCTAGGAAGGTGAACATCCTAACAGACTACGCTCCCACAAAGCCAGTACATGCCGTAGAATCAAAACCTAGTGTCATTGTCCTTGGCTTCTCAGTCAGCCTTCATTATCAGGCATATTCAAAGAGTCTGGTTTGATCACATGCTCCGTCTGTCCCAGTCCAGATGGCCTTGGTGAGCCCCACTATCTCAGTGGGTGGACGCACCCCTCGTGGTCCTGACTTCCTTGATCATGTTCTCCCTCCTTCTGCTCCTCATTTGGACCTTGGAAGCTCAGTCCAGTGCTCCAATGTTTGTCTCTGTCTCTATCTTCATCCATTTCCAGATGAAGGTTCTATGGTGATATGCAAGATATTCATCCGTGTGGCTATAGGAAATTTGGATAGTCTTTTGCTGCCCTTTAGTTAGTTAGGATAAGGGTTTATCTTGTTGATTTTTTTTCAAAATTCCAAAACTTTATTTCTTTGATTCTTTGCATTATTCTCTTTGTTTCTGTTTTATTGATTTCATCCCTGTGTGTGATTATTTCTTATTGTCTGCTCCTTCTGTGTGTGATTTCTTCCTTATGATCTAGAGATTTCATGTGTATTCATGTGTGTTTGGTTTGTGTTGCCATAATCTGTGCTGTGAAACTGCTATTTTGAGACTCCCCTTAATTACTTTTTGTAGGGATTTAATCCTACCAACTTGCCTTTTAGAACCCTTCCCACTGTGACCCATGAGTTTATGTACAATGTATATTAATTTTCATTCAATTCTAGAAAGTTGTTAATTTCTTTCTGAATCCCTATATTGACACCTTTTTCACTTAGTAGAGAGTTGCTCCATTTCCATGAATTTATAATCTTTCTTTTATTTCTGTTTCTGTTAATACACAGCTTTAATCTGTGGTGGTGTGATAGATACTTCAATTTTTTTGAATCTGTTGAGATTTTTGTTTTGTCTCTGAGTATGTGGTCAGTTCTTGGTTAAAGTTCCATGGAGTGCTAAGAAGAAGGCATATTCTTTTGTGTTTAATGTTCTGTAGAAATCTGTTAGGTACACTTGGTGTATAATTTTTGTTAGCTCTATTATTTATCTCTTTAATTTTTAACTGGATGACCTGTATTTTGGTGACAGTGGGACTTTGAAGTCTCCCGCTATCGGTGAGTTAGGGTCAATATGTGATTTAAACTGTAGTTGTATTTCTTTTAAAAATGTGGGTGCCTTTTTGTTTTGAGGCAAAATGTTATGAATTGAAATATCTTCTTGGTGGGGTTTCTTTGATGAGTGCCCTTTCCTATCTCTTCTGATTAGTTTTTTGTGTGAAGTCTATTTTCCTAGATATTAAAATTGTTATACCAGCTTGCTTTTTAGGTACATTTGCTTGGAATACATTTTCCCAACCCTTTACCCTAAGGTAATGTCTATCTTTGATGTTGAAGTGTATTTCATGGATGCAGTAAAAAGATGGATCCTATTTTCATACCCATTCTTTAGTTTGTATCCTTTTGGGCGAGTGATATCGAGACTAGTGATATTGATAGATATAAATGACCAGTGATTATTGATTCTGGATATTTTAGTGGTACTTGTGGTAGAGTTGATAGTGTTGTTATTTTCTGGTGGTAGTGGTGGTG